>NW_007730723.1:268691-278493 GCF_000696425.1 Galeopterus variegatus
GAGCGCCGCCGCACTTCCCAAGCGGCGCACTGTAGCAGTGCGCCACCGGGCCGGCCCTTACTTTCTTTTTTTATATATCTCTGTATCATTTGCTCTTTTTTTTTTTTACGATGAGCATATGCTATTTCTACAACCGAGGGGAAATAAAAGGCTATTTTCATTTTGGAATTAAAAAATAAAAACCACCATGGCTTTGCCGGCCACGTGACCCTGGGGTTGTAGCAACAGTGCTCTGAGCTGTCTCCAGCCAATAAGGGAGCCCCAGCCCCAGCCCAGCATTGGGGTCTGGTGGCAGGACCACCTTATGAGAGGGGCCACCTCAGAATGGAGTCCTGGGGGCACATCAGTAACTAAACCCCCTTGGACGGAGGCCAGGGCAGACCCACTTAGTGCCAAATTCCAGTAGGGCCTGCTCTCAGATCCAGCAAGTTCCAAAGTACATTGTTGTTATCATTATTATTTTGCAATTATGTGACATTTTTTAAATGCCTGGAGTGTTTTTTCAGCCATTTTCATTAGCTCCTTCTCACTCTGCCCAGGAGACAGGTCAGCATTTTGTTTGCCATGAGGTAGGCCAGCCTGCCTGGGTCACACAGCAACAGGGTGGCTGATGCAAGAACAAATGTCAGGGCTCAGACCCCAGGCCATCCTGCACACCGGTGGCATCCTTCTCACCTTTCAGTCTCCACCGGGCTTTCATTTGGATTTAGGAATTTGTTGGGCAGGGGACAGATTTGGGAAAAACAAGAAAAAGCAGGAATGAGAGAAGAGAGAAAACAGGAAAGGAAAGCCAGAGGCAGGTGCAAAAGACCAAAACAGAGAGAGCGGGTACTGGCGGGGCATATGTGTGCACGTATGTTGTACATGTGCACACACATGCTCGTACACACACACACACGTGCCCATACCTATACACATACCTGTGCATACACACATGTGCCCACACACGCACATACACACACACATGTACATGCACACATGCTGGACACACACATGCCCGTACATAGACACACGTGCATACATGTGCACGCACACACATGCACACGCATACACATGCATACACATGTACATGCACACACATGCTAGTATGCACACATACACATAACCATGCACACACACATACACATATACACACACATACACACATACATGTACATGCACACATGCTGGACACACATGCCCATGCATAGACACACGTGCATACATGTGCACATACACACATGCACACGCCTACACATGCATACACATGTACATGTGCACACACATGCTCGTATACACACACATGCCCATACCTACGCACATACCTGTGCATACACACACACACACATGCACATACACACATACATGTACATGCACACATGCTGGACACACACGTGCATACACATGCATACACATGTNCTCGTACACACACACACACGTGCCCATACCTATACACATACCTGTGCATACACACATGTGCACACACACGCACACACACACACACATGTACATGCACACATGCTGGACACACACATGCCCGTACATAGACACACGTGCATACATGTGCACGTACACACATGCACACGCATACACATGCATACACATGTACATGCACACACATACACATAACCATGCACACACACATACACATGCACATATACACACACATACACACATACATGTACATGCACACATGCTGGACACACATGCCCATGCATAGACACACGTGCATACATGTGCACATACACACATGCACACGCATACACATGCATACACATGTACATGTGCACACACATGCTCGTATACACACACATGCCCATACCTACGCACATACCTGTGCATACACACACACACATGCACATGCACACATACATGTACATGCACACATGCTGGACACACACGTGCATACACATGCATACACATGCATACATGTACATGCGCACACACATGCTAGTATGCACACATACGCGTAACCATACACACACACATGCACATATACACACACATACACACATATACGTACAGACACACACTCAGGTGGGGCCTGGCAGAGCAGTCATTTAGTGCCCCTCACAGGGAAGTGCCCCTTGGGATGTCCCTGACAGCTCTTCCTCCCTGTGGAGCCTCAATACTCCGTGAGCAGCTGGGCATGAGACAGCATCTGCTTCTGGACTCTCATCCTCCGAGGAGAATATCATGCCAGAGAGGAGGCGCCTATGGGCTTGGAAGGACCAGCGTCACCAAATGCCACTCAAGGCCATTCTGAAATGTGGGAGGCCCTAGAACCTTCCTTAGTCATGAACCTCCATCCCCAAGCCAACCCCCAGCCTCAAGAGCAGTTGCCACAGCCCAGCTCCCACTCTCCCGCTGAACCAGGTCCCCAGAGGCCTGGACAGAAAAGCTCACCATTGGGTATCCTGGGCCCCAGGGTGGGAGGCCCAAGCTGAACGCCCCGTGTTATGGGCTGAATTGTGTCCCCCAAAATTCATATGTTTACGTCTTAATCCCAGTATCTCATAATATGACTGTATTTAGATATAGGATCTTTAAAGAGGTAATTAAGTCAAAACAAGGTCACTAGTGTGGGCCCTAATCTGATAGGATTGATGTCCTTATAAGAGGAGACTAGGACACAGACACCCACAGAGGGACAACCGTGTGAGGACACAGGCAGAAGATGCTGTCTGCAAGCCAAGGACAGAGGCCTCAGGAGGAACCAGCCCTGCAACACGTTGATCTCACACTTGCAGCCTCCAGAATGTGAGAGAAGAAATGTCTGTTGTTTGAGCCGCCCAGTCTGGGGTACTTTGTTATGGCAGCCTCAGGAAACTAATACACGCACTATCTGCCCCACCCCAGCTTCACAGAGGGTAAGACACCTCTCCGGGCCCACACAGCCAAGGTGGACAGAGAGGCCACACCCCAAACTCTAGACCAGCAGAAATCACCACCTCCCCCAGCCCTGGCTTAGAGACCTTTTCTGACTAAGTGTATTCAGCTGGCTCCCAGCTCGTTCCCTTTGGAAGCAACATCCCAACACCTAGGGACACAACATGAAACTGGAGAGTCCCCCAAAATGCCATTTTCCAAAGCCGAGACAAAAATGTCATGTGCACAGTCAACGTCTGTGTCCCCTCATGCTAACTGGGACAATGGACTTTTGGGTCCCATCCCAACACCTAGGGACACAACATGAAACTGGAGAGTCCCCCAAAATGCCATTTTCCAAAGCCGAGACAAAAAAGTCATGTGCACAGTCAACGTCTGTGTCCCCTCATGCTAACTGGGACAATGGACTTTTGGGTCTGCTGGCCTGGGTGGCTGGGGAAGAGGGTGCCCTGGGGAATCCGGGAGTGCCTGAAGGACCCAGCCCGGCCGGGCACCTCCCTCCCGCTCACGGGGGCTCCATTAACAGCCTCACCCAGACCAGCTGGAGTCAGCTGATTAGCACATCTAAGTGGCATCGTGAGTCCCCCGCATCTATTTTTTTCACCCGCACATGTTCAATTAAATTTCGCTTTTGTGCCAAAGAGTCCTCTGATGTGGATGTTTCTTGGGAGTTTTTCCATGTTTCTTTATGTCCTCGAAACCAAAGTCAGTCACCAAGTTTCAGAAAACACCCTCCTGGACTGGAGCGGGTAAGAGGAAAGAAAAACACACAACACAAAACAAAAGCAAAAGAAAACAAAAGAGAAAGCACTGGCTGCCTTTATGCAGAATCCTCCTGCGAGGAGACAATTCATTCCGATTGAAACGTTTCCATTGTGCGGTGCTCGTGGAACGCGCTTGTCGCATTGGGCAGAAATGCAAATCCCCCTTTTTCCTTTGATTCAAATATTTAAATTTTCAAATATATATGCTGCGACAATTGAATGGCAGCTGACCTCACTTACTTTCATAGAAGAAATGCGGAAGCCATGGGCTGCAGTTAATCTAACCAGCGGTGGCCCCCGCCTGCTAACACGGCACAGTCAGTGCTGGGGGGTGGGTGGGGGAATAATCCTTTTATTCAGACATTTGGCTTAAAAGAATAACAAGGGAGAAAAAGCTGGAACATAATTGCATTGCATGGAAAACAGAGAGATTTTTTTCAATCTCCCTAACGAGCTTTCTCTTTTCCTTCCTCAAAGAATCGGAGGCTAATGGCCAGAGGCTATTTTCTTGGTAAAGAAATCCGGAGTGTTTTCCTTCCGCTATTGTCGCCACTCCCGCCCACCCCCCAAGGGACTTCCATAGTCGAGTGGCCTGCCACGCTGGCTCACTCGTCCACTCCCGGATTCACTCCTTCCGTGGACTCCAGCAGAAGACCTGCTGCATGCACAGCTCGGAGGGGCTCTGGCTGGGCCCTGTCCCCAGACACTCCCAGGGCAGCTCCCTCCTAAGTCCCTTCCTTGGGGGCACAGTAGGGACTGGATGCTCCAACAGAGGAGGCGCCACGAAGCGTAACAGGCCCTCAGTGTGCGCCCGACTTCGCTTTGCTGCGCCCTGGGGCCCCCAGAGCACCCCCGAGTCCGGGAGCGAGAGGGAAGGGGGTAGGGAGGAAGGGGACCCCTCCCCGGGCCAACCAGGCCAGCGTCGGCCAGAGTCGCTGTCGCCGAGCCCTGCTCCTGGGGCCTGGGGATCCCAGAGGACCCCGGCCCAGTCCATCAGCGGGGCCGGGTCTTTAATATTTAAAGAGCTCTCCCGGACATTTCAAGAACTCCCCGACACGATTCTCTGTGATGCGTGGGCTGTCGGGACATCTGTCTTCTGTACCTAATAAAGTCGCCCGGACTCGGAATGAACTCCTCGGCCTCGCTTTGAATCGGGCTCACATATGGTTGTTAATTAGCTGGCTATCTCTTGGAGTTAAATGATTTTTTTTCTCGCCCCGTTCGCATCCATAATAGACCCGAACAGAGTTGTGATTGTTCCCTGTTGCGGGACATTCTGCGCCTGAATGAGCGGTGGCTGCTGTGTCGACGCGGATTTGCCATATGGTTGCGCGGAGCCGGGAAGAATGGGCCCCTGTGTGTGCGACCGGGACGCGGCGGCGCGGGCCGTGCCAGCCGGGCACAGCCTGGTGCCCGACGGCGCCGGAGGAGCGGGCGTCGTATAACTTCGTATAATGTATGCTATACGAAGTTATGCCGGAACCAGGTTCTTGAACATTCGGACCCCAGTTGTTACTGTTGCTGCTGTGTATAGCGTCGGGAGCCCGGGAAGGCGCGCTCTCCGGAGAGCCACGCTCCTCCTGGCTCCCCCAGGGTCTGGGATAAACAACCCCGCCTCTGCCCCCCAGGGCTGCTGCGCTCTGCCCCCGTTTTGCTAAAGTAAGGCCCAGCTCAGCTTGGGACTTGCTCTGAGGCGACCTATTCAGCCCCAAAAACAAAGGCTGAAACCCTGCCCTCCGTCCCCATGCTGCACGTCTGAAGCCCGCCCAGCCCTCCAGGCCTAGGTGCCAGGCCCAGGACACCTCGTTTCCCACCCACTTCCCTTTCGGAGCCTGGGCTGAAGGGGCACACCCAGATGCCTGGATTCACAACTCTCTGGACACTTACGTCTGCACCCAGGCCCAACTTCCTCTTAAAATTTGGAAAATCAGCCCACAGCCAGGGGTCACCTCCGCAGACCCTCGTCAAGGGGAGAAGGTGGACAGGGCGAGTCTCTTCCAGTGTACAGTCCCATCAGAGCACAGGCCCGTCAGGGGTGGGGTGGGGGCTTTGACCACAAATTCATCGCTGCAGCCACATCTCTCTCCAGATGCAGGGCTCCCTTTTAAAAGTCGCTTGGAGATGAGTCGCTGGAAATCTCCCTCCTTGGAGTGTGGAAGTGGCTGAGACACGCAGAGAGTGGTCAGGAGCTACTACGGAGGCTCTGGCACCCTGTGGTCCCACCTGGGGTGCACCTAGACTCGTGGAGGAGAAAGCTCACCTTGGGTTGCAGCTCACCAGAAGGTTTCCAGAGGGGTGGGAGACAGGGAGAAGGGTCTCGCTCCAAACAGCCATCCTCGATGGTGTTAGTCTGTTTTCTGCAGCTCTAACAGACTACATGAGACTGTGTAATTTATACAGAAAAGAAACGTATTTCTCATGGTTCTGGAGGCTGGGAAGCCCAAGATCCAGGCGCCTGCATCTGGGGAGGGCCTTCTTGCTGCATCATCCCACGGTGGATGTCAGGGGGCAAGAGAGCATGAGAGAGAGCAAGAGAGGAGGCCAAACTTGCATTTATAACGAACCTATTTTCTAAATAACTAACCCATGTCCATGATAATGACATTAATGTATTCACCCTTATTAGGCCCCACCCCAAGCACTGTTGCATCGGGAATTAAGTTTCCAGCACGTGAACTTTGGGGGACACATTCAAACCACAGAAGGTGGGCACTGGAGATAGGGCCCAGACCTGAATAGACAGACAAGGACACAGGGCCACCCCTCTTCCCTCACTTGGACACTCTGCCTCTCTCTGTGGAGGGAACAGGACTCAGGCTCCCAGACCCTATGCCTGGCAACGCAGCGCCTTCCGGGATCTTCATGCATTGGCACACAGATCCTGCTGGGATTTTCTTCCAGGAAAAGGGGTCCATTTGGTTCCCAGGGTTTTGCCAGCGCCGGCCCTGCGCTGGCTCCCTGCAGTGGGCACTGTGTCCAGGGCCTGGAGGAGCTGGCCGGGACAGAGGTGGGGTCCAAGGCCAAACCTCTGCACGCTGCTCTAGGCGCTGCTCCTTGGGGCTGCTAGCTGCAGGCAGGGGACTTGCTCCCACCCTCAGGTGTCTGGTGCTTTTGATTTTAATTATTGACGGACTTCTAGAGCCATCACTTACCACCCCCCTGGCCTCCCCGGCCCTAATAAAGGGCCAGCATCCCCCTTCTTTGCTTCCTCTCGCCTCCCTGACATATTAGAAGAATGTTTTTCCATTTCCTTTGATGTCTTTTACAAGTTGCATCTCATTTCCTGCTTGGGCATTTCTGACCTCAAGTGACTCCAATGCGGGCGCCCGCTGTGGCTGCATGGCTGGTCTCCTCCTGGTGCCCCGCCTAGATGCCACTTTGAGAGGACTCAGTCCTCCCTGTGCAGCCGCCAGCAGGCTCAGCCTCCTCCCACCTTCCCCACCATCTTCCCTGGGGCTTCACCGGGGAGGCCCCTCCCAGGGGTCTTCCTGGAGACTGTGGCTTCTGTTTTTCTGATACTATTCCCCTATCAGCGGGCCGGTTCCATTCATTTTGCCATCTCGGATGGGGTGGACTGGGCAGAAGGTGTGAGGAGAGGGTGGGGGGCACACAGAAGCCCTTCTTGTGTGCCGGGACTGGCAGGAGATAGAGGAGCCTGGCAGAGCAGCGGGGTAGGGTTCTTCTCCCCAGCCTGGCTCTATGAGACCCCAGAAGGGCAGGTGCAAAACTGGAAAAGAAAAGCCCTAAAATGAGCCACTGAAAAGAGAAACAAAATAAGAGAGAATGAGCCAGAGTTGATTGTCAGAATTCAACCTGTATGTCTTCCCTCCCTCACTCCCTCCCTCCCCTCGTCTCCCCCCACCCCACCCCCATTCAGGCACATGGCTCTGCGCTAAAGCGCCATCAGGAACCAATGGATTGTCTCAGAGCAGGCTCTGAACAGGGTGATGGCACCAGGGGATATGGACGGCAAGGCCCGAAGTCTCTGCCCCTCTGGGTACCGTAGGCCAAAAAGGATTTCTCGGCACAGAGGGCCATGGCTCTGAGAGAGGTTTGCATGAGAAAATGGAGGATACAGACCCTTGGCTTTGTCTTAACCCCCAGCTAGACTCCATCACAGGAACTGGGGCCCAGGCAATGTCTGTCCTCAGCCTCGGGCTGTGTCCCCGCCCACTGTGAGCACTCCCTGAGAGAGAGTGGGGGTGCAGCGTAGCTCCCCACACGGAGTCACCCGGCAGCTCTCAGCAGATAGTGGACACCAGCTGTCTTTGTCCCTTTGTGCTGCTGTAACAAAATACTTGACACTGGGTAATTTTTTTTTTTGGGGGGGGGCAGCTGGCCCGTACAGGGATCTGAACCCTTGACTTTGGTGTTATAACACTGTGCTCTAACTAACTGAGCTAACTGGCCAGCCAGAGACTAATTTATAAACAGTAGAAATGTAGTGCTCATAGTTCTGGAGGCTGGGAAGTCCAAGATCGAGGTGCCGGCAAAGTCGCTGTCTGGGGAGGGCTGCTCTCTGCTTTCAAGACGGGGCCTCTTTGCTGTGTCCTCTGGAGGGGACGCATGCCAAGTCTTCACATGGCAGAGACAGAAGGGCATGCAAAGCAAATGTTGCATGAAGCCTCTCTTACAAGGGCCTTAATCACATTTGGAAGGGAGGATACCTCATGTCCTAATCAAGTCCCAAAGGCCCCATCTCTTAGTACTGTCACACTGGCTGTTAAGTTTCAACATTTGAATTTGGAGGGGACACATTCAAACCATAGCACCCGGTCACAGGTGTCCTTGCTTCTAGCCTACAGTTCCAGGCTCACCACATCCCTTGGGTTCAAGGCCCTGTTGTCTGGATTGCATGCTTTTTTCTAGGACTGAGGGTGAAGTGCAGGAGTCTGACAATAAAGCCCCCTGTGACTATCAAAATGAACCCCCAGAGCCCCAGGCAGGGGCAGAGGCTCCTCCCACCTAGACAGACCAATTACGGTCTTCCACGCCTCAATCCAGGCGAGGCTGCAGAGATAGGGTCTGAGCAAACAAAAGAAGCTTACGGGGCAAATTTTTTTTTTTTCCTTTTTGTCTTTTTTTGTGACCGGCAACGGATCGCAACCCTCAGTGTCGCGCCTGCACCTCGCTCAGCCAGTGAGCAGCCGGTCTGTATGTGGGATCCGAACCCTCGGCGGGAGCGCCGCCACGCTCCCAAGCGGTGCACTGTAGCAGTGCGCCACCGGGCTGGCCCTTACAGGGCAGATTTTGAACCACGGAGGAACTTCATAAACCCAAAGAATGTTCACACTAGACAGGTCCCTCAGGACTCTCCAATCCTGTGGTCCCCTTTCAGAGAGGGGAAGCGGCTGGTCCTCTGCCTCCCCCACCCTAGACAAGCCCCACTCCACGGAGAGACCACTGGGCAGGGGGGTCAGACCCTAGCAAGGAGGGGAGAGTCCAGAGTGGGAGACACAATCAAAAGGACAGCCCAGCACTGGTCTTCAACCAGCAGCACCCGCTCCCTGCTGCAAGCTGGGCAGCGCCCCACCCAGGATGTGCTGGGCCACTAGGGCTCCCTGTGTGTTTTCTACATGTCAGCCACAAGCCAGCCTCCCCCTGACCCAAGCCCCTGCGATGGGTCCCCAATACCACCTGATGATTGCCTGGGGGCAGCCCCAAACCATGGGACCACGAGGCAAGCCACAGGCAGACAGCAATTTCAAGGGAAGGAAGAAAAGGTAGTTTTTGTTCACACACAGACCGCACATGTGAAGCCCACCATGCTCCCCAGGGGCAGGCCGAGGACCTGTGGGCGGTTCTCCTCAGCTGACGCAGCTCCTGCAGTCAGGGTATTATTGTGTGCGTGTGTGGCATTTCCATTTGTATCACTAATGCAGTCACCAAAAAGTGAACCAATGGTGGGCCGAGCCCGTGGTGCACTCGGGAGAGTGCAGCGCTGGGAGCCCAGCAGTGGCGCTCCTGCCGCGGGTTCGGATCCTATATGGGAACGGCCGGGGCGCTCACTGGCTGAGCGCAAGCTCAGGTCAGCATTCTTCCTGATGCCCGTCGGGCCATCAGAGGCCATTCCCACTTTTTATTCCAAGGGGCTCACCCATGGAGCATATCCTGGTGATATGATCGGTATCTCCACTACCTCTGAAACACTCACACCAGGGCTTAAATTG
>NW_007730723.1:278889-279821 GCF_000696425.1 Galeopterus variegatus
AGAAAAAAAAAAAAAAAAAAAAAAAAAAGTGAACCAATGGCTCAAAAAAGGCTCAGTGAGGCAGCAACATATTGACCCGTCAGGATTCCAGGGTAAACCCGGAATGGCCCTGCATGCAGGGACCATCCACCCAGATGTGACACTGGACACAGGATGTTACTGGAGCTGGCACAGGATGTCTTCAGAGACTTGGCCAGGTAGTGGCATGAGACCAGCAGTGGTTTTGTGTCATTTTCTTTTCTTTTTCTTTTAAGTTCAACAAAGGAGACGTAAGTTGACAATTTCCCATTTTCAAGATACGTACTAATGTCCTGCTTGCTCACGACTTTGCACGTGTAACTCGCTCCGTTGTCATTTCATGGATAGCCTTACACGAATATTTTTGGTACTGGGTGCTTTGACTCACAGCATTTCCTTGGAGCTAGTCAGCAAATAGTCACATGACCTTCCTGGGACTGCACACAACGCAGAACGCTTCACAGATGTGCGTGTCATCCCTGTGCAGGGCCACGCTAATCTTCCCTGTATCCTTCCAGTTTTAGTATATGTGCTGCCGAACAAACACAGGTTTTGTGTCATTTTCAAACAAAGCCCAAGGCCTTCCGTGGAAGCCAACGGTCTTAGTCTAGAGTGGTGAAAAGAAAACTTTCCTGAGCTGAGGAGCCTGCACTGGAGGTGCCCTTGCAGGAACGAAGCCCGCTCCAGTCGGTGCAGCGAGGACCCACAGGTACGAGGACACGGGGGTCTGGGCTCTGCTTTATACACCCAGCAAAAAAAACCAAAAAAGTAGAGGTCAGGAGAGGAAGCAGATTAACAAATTGGGGAAACGTTAACAATTTTCGAGGTTCGCTGGTGAGTACATGGAGACCACTGTACTATTCTATTAACTTTTGTGTGTGTTTGCAACTTTCCCATAAGAACTTTTTTAAGGA
>NW_007730723.1:279925-281251 GCF_000696425.1 Galeopterus variegatus
TGTACTATTCTATTAACTTTTGTGTGTGTTTGCAACTTTCCCATAAGAACTTTTTTAAGGAAGTATAAGTGATACTATTACATATTGCTGAGAAAATTTAAAACCAGATACAAGGTTGGCAAAAAAGAGAGAAATTACATATGTATATACGTACATATATACACACACATATCCATATGTCCTGTGTATACTATATGTACACAGATTATATATACACACATACAGTGAAAGGAGGCAGAAGGGGCCCTTATCAGGTGTTCTCAGCGACCTTGGGAATGAGGGGTTCCTGCCGACATGTCCCCAAGGCTGCCTGCTTCCACCTGGACCCACATCTTTCTGATGTGCCAAGTGAGAAGCTGCTCCTGGTACCTGATCAGTTCAGACCCGAGAAGTGCTCAGTGATTTTTCATTCTGTTTATTACTGGAAATCCAAGCTACAGGAAAAAAATGTTTTTGTTTTGAATTTAGGTAACAAAATTATTTGTGAGTCCTGAAGTAAGCCCCCAAAGTCACCAGCGTTGGGTACCTCCAGGAAGGGCACTGAGGCCAGGATGGCCACAGACTCTCTGCCTCTCATCCCGTTGAGAAGCCGAGTCTGATCCCCTCCCTTGACTCTGGGGTGGTCTCAGTAGCTTGCTTGACTCATCAAATAGGGCAGGAAAGACACTGCATGACTTCTGAGGCACAGCCAGTCACCGGTAACCGAAGTCTGGAGCATGAGCAGCTGCCATGCCGGGAGGAAGCCCAAGCCAGCCTGTGGAGGAAGCACACGGAAAGGAACTGGGCCCCCACCGCTCTGCCAGGCATGGGAGAGAGACTTCTTGGAAGTTGATCCTTCAACCCCGATCAAACCACCCTAGCTGACACCACATAAGGCAGGAGCCAAGCTACCCCGCCAACTCTTCCCAAATTCCTGACACGTGTAATCACGGCTAGAAGTGAAACCACCGTTTTAAACCACTACAAAGTACTAGAAGAGTTTACTTGGCAGAGATAGTTAGAACAGGTGTTATCATGCTAACGGAAGAGAAGGTACCAGCTGCCAGTCCACACCGGACTTTATGCCCCTGGTGTTGAGTAGTACAGTTGTGGTCATGATTTGGGGCTGAAGCAGATGGTGACACTGAACAGGCCAGCCCTGAGGAGAAAGACCCACCCCTGAGGGCTCTCAAGTCCCGGCTCAGGTCAGCATTCTTCCTGATGCCCGTCGGGCCATCAGAGGCCATTCCCACTTTTTATTCCAAGGGGCTCACCCATGGAGCATGTCCTGGTGATATGATCGGTATCTCCACTACCTCTGAAACACTCACACCAGGGCTTAAATTG
>NW_007730723.1:282414-288288 GCF_000696425.1 Galeopterus variegatus
GCGCCGCCGCGCTTCCCAAGCGGCGCACTATCCAGTGCGCCACCGGGCCGGCCCATAGTGGACACTTTTGAGCACGTACAAATGCTGCAGCAGGGCAGATGGTAACCACAGAGAGGACATGGGACCTGGTCATGTCTGAGTGGAAATGTCTGACCTCCAGCCCTTAAATGTGACAGGCTCGATTTAGCACCTGCAGGACCCTGGACACAGCCTCTGCACCATTTCTGGACCATGTTGCAATCATCTAGAACAGCTTCACAGCACCACCAGGCCTTGTTGTCACTCCCAAAACCCTCTAACAGTGAGTTAGAATCTTCAAGGAAACTGTATCTGTCAGATTCGTTGACATTTCGCTGCATGACAAAAGAGCCCAAACTGCTCAGTGGCTTACACCAGGTGTGGAGACATCCCAGCACTGTGGGCGGTGTTGTCTTCACAAAAGCAGCAGCCCCTATCTGGGAGTGTACGGGTCTTACCACAGTGGGCTGAAATGGCACAGAACACTGATGTTACAGGTTCTGCTGAGCAATGATGCATCACACACATGTCTGGCCACATGTCTTGCACTGGCCCGAGCAAGTCACGTGGCCAAGTCTGACGTCAACATGCAGGAGCATGAGTCCTTGGATAGATCGGTAGGCAGAGTGAGGACCACAGGGAAAGCAATCAACATACAGGAGTTGTAGTCTCCTCCTGCGGGGAGGGGCAGCGAATATGTGGACCATGACACAATCTACCACGAGCCGACCAGATGAGGAAGTGACCAGCAGCTCCGGCTCTTCATCCCCAGCCAGGTCAGAGCTGCCGGGACACTGAGATAAAGCCACAGTCATCAGTGCTAGTTTTTTTGTTTGTTTGTTTTGTTTTTTTTGTCTTTTTTGTGACCAGTAAGGGGATCGCAATCCTTGGCTTGGTGTCGCCCGCACCGCGCTCAGCCAGTGAGTGCACCGGTCATCCCCACACAGGATCCGAACCCGCGGCTGCACCGGCACTCTCCGGAGTGTGCCACGGGGCCGGTCCTCAGTGCTAGTTTTTAATTGTGCTTTGTCCCTGTCATGTCCAAATCATAATGAGGTTTCTGTTTAATTCGCCTAAAATGGTTAGTCAGCGTGGTCCACAGACGAGACCCTTTGAAAAACAGGGCTCTTCAGCAGAAGCTTTTCATCACAGCCGTGGGAACGCAAAACACTACAACCGCTTCGTTAGAATTTTCTCACAAAACTATACATAATTTTAGCATACAATCCGGCAACTGCACTCCTTGGTATTTGGCCAAATGAGCTGAGAGCTCACATCCACACCAAAACCTGCACAAGGATGTCTCCAGCAGCTTGATTCATAGTTGCACAAACCTGACAGCTAGCAGGGGGTCCTTCAGTGCGTGGGTGGATTCATAAACTGGTGCAGGCAGACTGTGCAATGCTGCTCAGCACTGAAAAGAAATGAGCTACAACCCATGAAGACATGGAGTGAACTTAAATGCACATGACTAAGTGACAGAAGCCAGTCTGAAAGGGCTGCGTTCTGTGCGATTCCAACTCTGAGGCTTTCTAGAAAAGGCAGAACTGTGGAGACAGGGAAAAGATCGGTGGTTGCCAGGGCTGGGGGGAGGGAGGGATGAACAGGCAGAGCACAGAGGGTTTTTAGGGCAGTGACAGTCTTCTGTGTGATACTGTAACGGCCGATGTGCGCCATTATGCATTTGTCAGAACCCATAGAACACCCCCAAGAGTGAAACCTAATGCAAACTATGGACGTTAGTAATCATGTATCAAAAAATAAAAATTAAAAACAAACAACACAGTGCTCTTAAGACGGCAGCAGGGAAACCAGCCAGGGCCGTGAGGCTAGCTGTGGGGCCAGCGTGGGGCTGGCTGTTCCACCAGTAAGGACCCTGGACGAGTGGCTTGGCCTCTGTGAGCCACACTGCTCTTCTGTGACACGGGTGCTGATGCTTGGTTGACAGGGCTATTGAGAGAACTAACATATGCCCTGGTATCCCCATGGCCTGGCTGAGAGTGGAAATCAGGGCAGAGGGTAGCCGGAATTACAACCTATTTCCAAAAGAAAGGGCTTTGACCTCCAAGGGCTCTCCTCTGCAGAGGCTTCCTTAGCTCCGAGAACAGCCCCACCGTCACACCCACATGGAGCTCCCTGGCACCTGCTTTCCCGTGCCCCCTTGCCACCCAATCCATCAGCAGGCCCCATCAGTTCTCCCCCCAGATATATCCCATAGCTACTCCCAACCCCACCTCCAGACCCCTGTCCCATTATTCACCAACACTCCGGGACGTGGGGCCTTTTCACTGGCTGTCACCTCTGTTGGGACCCCCGGATCTCTCCCAGTCAATCCACGTGTGGCCCTGTAGGAGCCGGGGGGGCTTCCTGGCACGCCTGCTCTGTGCACCCCAACAGTCACCACCTTGGCATGCTCTTCAACTCACTGTCGAGTTTTGTGCTGTCACCTCCCACAATTGAGGAAGCTCCTGAGCAGGGAGTGATGTCTCCTTTATTCAATGCCATGTCTCTGGTGCCTAGAACAGGGTCTGACGTCCTGAAGGCTCTCAGAGTATCTGCCCAGCGCAGGACCTCTGCCTGAATGGCCACAGTGTACCCCCCACCCTCGCCCCCACCCCTCTTGCTGGTTCTTCTCCATTCTCCATCCAGCAGCAGATGGTCCTGTCACCCCTGGCTTCCATCCCTCCAGGGGCTCCCCACGGCCGGCAGACAAAATCCAACCTTTAACCCCAGCCCATCAGGCCCAGGGAGGTATGGGAGATATGTAGGAGAGGACGGGGAAGGGGGGGCCCGGCAGTGCAATCGTTTCTAGGCCAGCACTAGAGTACCCCAGTCCAAAATTCCTCTGCCCTGCCAAAGGCAGTGGCGTGACCTTGGGTGGGTCACTCTGTGCCTCGGTTTCCACCCCCGACAAGTGAGCAACACGTGGGACCTTGTTGGCTGGATCTCATTGATGATGAATCCTGCTCAGAGCACGTGCCTGGTACAGAGACAGGCCACCACCGCCCCTGTGCTTGGTTCTGGTGATGGTTGCTGTGCTCCTTATGATCCCCGTGGGTTGTGGGCTTGGGGGAGGCCTAGGGGCACACACGCACATACGTGCGTTCAGTCATTCGCAAACAGTGCCATCAGAGGTTATTTCTGTGACTAGCCTCACGTGAGTATCAGAAGACACCAGGGCTTGATGGAACTTTAGACATTTTTCAGCTCAGATGGGGAAACTGAGGCCCCCAGAGGGAAAGAAGGGCTTGCCTGGGGTCACATGATTCCCAGGCAACCCTCACACTGCTTTTGAGAGAGCCACCCTTGAGTGACACTGCTGCGGCACAGCCGGTGGGCTGTACCCCAGTACCCCACGCCAGGGCCCAGGGCTGTGAGAAGCAGGGCACAGACGGATGCCTGGCCGGCCCTGCCTGCCAGAGGGGCCTCTGCAGCAGACGGCTTTGTGGACTGTGCAGCACCAGCCCAGCCAGATTCTGTCACCAACAGTTGTTACCAATTCAGGTCCCCTTGAGTGCCCACCCACTCAGTGCCTGCCAGGCACTCGGCGCAGCATCCTCCCGGCTCCTTGTCCCCACTGCCCGCAGTGAAGCACTGCCAACCTCCTTCCTCTGGGACGGGAAAGGGCTTCGTCTTGTCACACAGGTGGACGTGGTAGGGGTTCTCCCCAGGAGGAGAGGTTTGGGGTCTGAAGTCAGGCCTCCACAGGTTTCATTCCCTGGTTGCCACCACCCTCCTCCCTGGGCAGCGGGGGAGAGGTGAAGTGACTTATGTATCTAAACACATCTTGAAGATCGAGGGGCACACCCGCCCTCGTCCCTGACCCGTGGGGGCAGCCAGCGCCCTGCTTTTGGCCCATAGCATCCTCCAGACCCGTGTCCTGCCCACGGCACCAGCAGGAAGGCTGCTGGCCCTTCTGTTTTTGCTATTTTACGTCACCCTTTCCATTGTAAGCCATAATTTTCAGAGGTTTATAGGTCAACTATAAAAAAAATAAACTTCTCCTTTTTGACGAAAAGGGAGCACTTTGAAACCAACAGGCCGGTGGGGTCAGCAGCGTGGGTGCACCAGGATGGACGCAGCCTCAGATTCTTCCACCAAGCCCGGGCGGAGCCCACCCTTCCCTGTCCCCTCCTGGTCCCGGGGAGCCTCCCGTCCCCCCCCTTGTTTTCCACTTTCTCCCCTTCCCCCTCTCCGCAGGCCTTGAGGCTGCCCCTCCCCCACCGAAGAGGCGCGAATAGACTTCAGGAGTCTAGTTGCCCAACCCTGGGGGATCTCGGCCCACGAAGCTGGGGACCCTGGAGCAGTCAGGACTCCACCTTGTGCAGCCCGGGGTGGCGGGCAGTGTGAGTGGTTTACTTGGAACAAGGGAAGCTTGTGAGTCGGGGTCTTGGGAGCATGTCAGGGTCTTCCTGCAGCCCTGCACGTGGGGGGTGACCTGTCCCTAAACAAGGGGTCTGGAGCAGGTGGGTGTGGGCCAAGCCTAGCCAAGAGAAAAACCTCCTTCCCTTTTGGAGGGACTCTGTAGAAAGTAACCCGAGGCTGTCCCCTGACAAGGGGCCATTTAGGCCCGCTGTCGCCCCTGTCCTATCTCCCTAGCTTTCCAGCTTTGGGGGTGTGGGAGGAGGGAGCTGGAGGGCGTACAAGCACAAACAGACTAGGATTGCAGCATTTTTCGGCCTCTTTATTTAGAACCCGGCGGACGAGGGGCCGGGGCAGTGGTACAGACGGCTCAGGAACCATTTCAACAGATTTGTCTTCAAGTTCAAATAATAACAGTAATAATAAAAGACAGCGAAGCGCGAAGAGACTGCAAGCTAGATTGGGCATGTACGCGGCTACAGCTTGTGGTGACCCCTCCCCCAGAGTCCGCTACAAAAATAAATTTACACTTGATAACCAGGTGCGGGTGGTAGGTAGGGCCTTTGGCATGACCAATAACCGAGCGATGGCGTGGCAGAGCGACCCACGCCTCGACATAAATAGAAAATATAAGTTAGTATAACTTTAAAAACTTTTTGTACAAATATACATGGTTTTTTTCTTTTTTCGGTTTTTTTTTTCTTTTTCTATTTTTTTGCACTGAGTTTCAGCAGAGATTAAACATTTTATATAAATGACTCTTAAAGCTTTACACCTTGGGACCAGTGTACTCCTCGTGCAGAATACATTTAGATATAAAAAGACAATACATTGCACAGTTTTCGAATTTTAAACACAAAACCGACCGCTGCTCTGCGGCAGCTGCCGCCGGTTGCTGCTACATGAACGGTCCCGGCCGAGGCCCAGCGCTGTTCCAACGTCCGCTGCCCCAGCAGGTCGCTCGGGGCTCTTTGGGCTCTAAACTGCAGGGGGGGAAAACGTTCTGGTGAGCAAAGACACAAGGACCCGCGGGGCGGGCCCTCCGCGCCCCCAGGCCGCCGTACTCACCTAACTCACCGCAGCCTCTTGCGCGGGGTTTGCTCCGCCGCGCCCACCCCATTAGCGGCGCTGGGAGAGGGGCACCCCGCGGGGACATCGCCCGATGACTTGGTCTCGGGCGCAGATCTCTTGCGCTTGGCAAAGAAATCTGCGGGCGACAGCGCGCGGCCGGTGGGGAGGGGCCGCCCTGGGGACCCAAGAGGAGACCGGGAGGGGCTGGGGGCGCCGTCCCCGCCCGCGCCGAGGTCCGCGGCGGGTCAGCTTTGTTTACGTCGCCGCGCAATGTGCTGTGTAAGCATTTCCCCTTGTCCCGCGGCCAAGCCCCCCGGGGCCGCCTCTGCGCTTAACCCCCTGGGCGCCGCGCTCACCGCGCCCGGCCGCGCCCAAAGACGGGCTCCCGCGGCCAGGGGCGGAGACCGCGCTCCGAGGGGGTCG
>NW_007730723.1:289288-290211 GCF_000696425.1 Galeopterus variegatus
CGGGGCCGGGATCGGGGCCAGGACCGGGGCCAGGATCGGGGCCAGAACCGGGGCCAGGACCGGGGCCAGGGCCGGGGGTGGGACCGCGATCGGGTCTGGGGGCGGGGTGGACGCCCCGTCCGGAGCGCTGGATGGCTGCTCCGGCGCCTCCTCGAGGTCGTCGAGGGACTCACCAGCCGACGGCTCGAAGGGAGGGCTGACAGCCACGGCGACCGGGACGGTCCGGGGCGCCAGCTGCAGGCGGCAGTGCCCCACCTGCACCGTCTCGCGGTAGAAAGCGGGCACGGATTCGCTGTCCACCTCGGTCCACTGCAGACGCCCAGGGCCGCGCAGGGGCACGTCCTGCTGGAAGTTGTAGTCCCAGCGGTTCTGGTCCTCGGCTTGCAGCTCGGCCAGGCGCATCTGCAGCTCGCGGCTCAGCTCCTCGTGGTCCACGGGCCCGAAGAGGCTGCGGCAGGCGCTGCTGCGCGCAAGTGTGGGGAATGTCCCACGGGAGACAAGACGCTCCATCGCTGATGTGCTGCGGGGATACACGTCGGACATGGCCGGGGGCTGCCCGAGCCCAAGCGGGGAGAGAAGAGAGGACAGCGAGAGAGGGGGAAGAAAGGAGGACAGGAGGAGGGCGGACCCCGCGCCACCCGAGCCTGCGCTCGCAGGGGCACGCGGCGGCTACCTGGCTGTCTGCTGGAGGACTGCTCCTGCGAGGTCTCGACGACTGGCAGCCGCGCCCCCTCAGTGCCTGCTCGCTCGCTCGCTGGGCTGGCTGGCACCCCTCGAGCACAGCGCACTTGGCCTGTGGAACGCCCAGCCGCCCGCGCCCCCTTTATACGCGCGGGCCCCACCCCCGCGCGCGCGGGCCCCTCCGCGATTAGCATAATGTAGTATTTTCAGTTTCAACAACACCGCTCCGATTGGCCGAGCCG
>NW_007730723.1:291124-296955 GCF_000696425.1 Galeopterus variegatus
CGTCCGGCCAGGCCCCGTTCGCCGACCCGGGGCCGGACCCCGCACGCCCAGCCCTGCCACCCGCGCTCGCCCTCGGGCCTCCTGCGCCGGCCGACGGGACTTTAACGCGCCGCTGCCAGTTCGCCCCTGGCACGAGCGGAGGGGGTCTTCCCTGCTGTGCCCGGGCTGGTGCGCCTGCGAGGGTCCCCGCACCTGGAGCCCTAACACACCTGCCGGCCCTATGGCCCTGGAGCGGGGACGGGGTGCGGGGTCAGCTCTCCTCTTTACCCGAAGGGTGATGTGGGGGACACCTTGACAGCCTGCCCTTAGCGCCCTGGAACTGGGGTCTGGAGCTGGGATCTGTGGGGTCCCGCCCTGCCGGCCCAGCCTGCACAATAGATGGGAAACAGGGTGAGCCCCTACTGGACTATGTCCATCGTGCCACAAACCGGGGGCCCAGTTCCCCTCAGGCTGGGGTAAGGCCACTCCAGGCTTGGGAGCTGCCTGCCCAAGCTGGCTGGAGGCTGTTGTGCAGGATAAAAGGAAAGGACCTGCCTGGGGTCACAGGAGAAGGGCCTGTGAAGGACCGTGCCCGTCCCCCACCCACGGCGCTTCGTAGTACAGCCCCCCTGGACTCACACGGCTCTTATCCCAGAGGGGCCAGACTCGGGAGACCATTATTTTCTGCCGCCTTCCTTTTGCTCTGCTTGTCATGGGGCAGGGAGCCCAGAAAACGCCTGAGCCCCTCCACCAGCCAGGAACAGCGCAGTGGAGAGGGGGACTGCCAGGCACCTGTTGGAGGGTCTGGCAGAGCCCTGAGCTCCCAGCCCCTGCCCAGCATAAACTCGAGAGCCAGTGAGCGAGCCTTCTGGGAGGGAGGGAAGGAAGTTGAGGCAGACCCAGCCCCAACCAGCCTGGCTACCCCTCAGGAGGGTTCCAGGACACCCCATGGATGGGAGGCTTTGATAACATGCAAATATGGTCCCAGGAGGTCTTCTGGGTCTCAGGGAGGTGAGGTTTGAAGTGGGGGGGGGGCAAAGTAAACAGGAGAGGGTGTCAACCCTGGTGAGAGACAGGGTGGGTGCTCCTCTTGGCTCTCGATAGGACCAAAGGCAATGATTTGTGTTGATTTCTTATTCTTTTCTGTACACAGTATTCCTAACTTCCCCATAACAAGCACAGACGTTGTAATTTTTTCTCTTCAGAACAATAAAGTGGAGCTGATGGAGCCCCCTAGGCCCCATGAGCCCCTCGAACAGGGCTGATAACTTTTCTGGGTCTGCAGGAGGCAGGGCCCTTCTTGTCTGGCCCCTGTGCCAGGGCCACGCTGGCCTCCTGGGAAACCATGAGCACAGGGCCACAATGTGTAGTGACCTTGTAGCCCCCAGGCTCTCCCGAGAGGTTAGGAGACCCAGGCTCCCCGTCTAGGAGGGCGGGCTGGGGGAAACGGCCCACCCCCAGCCCTTAGCCAGAGCCGAGAGCTGCACAGGGTGGTTTCTGTGGACCCCTTGTTCGACCCTCAAGATGGTCCTCGTAGGGTACGGCTGCTGTCGTCCTATTTTACAGGGGAAGCAACGGAGACTTCTGGGTCAGCTGCTAAGTCCACACGGCTGGGAGAGAACAGGGCTCCAGCCCTCCTGAATTGCCTGGCTTTCTGGTTTGGTTTCCACTTGGGCTTCTTTTATTTTTCCACCTTACCAGGGGCAGTCAAACCGTGGGGTCTCGTGGGGCTCTCCCTCTGTCAGCCTCATTGGAGTAGGGGAGGGGACCTTCTCCAAGTCTGTGACTCTGAATTCCATCTTATTAAACCTGCCAGTCCCGGGAATGAGCTGAGCCCCCCCACCCAGAGCTGGAGACAAACCTAGAAGAAGACACTCCAAGAACTGGGGGTTGGGAGTCGAAGGCCCGGCACTGAGAGGAGGCCCAGTCCCCCACTGCAAGGGGCCGGGAAGCAAGCAAACATCTGTCTGGGTACAACAATCAAGTTCTATTTTTGTAGTTGAAAATATATCCAAAGAAAAGAAACAAAAGGAACAATATTTGTGCTCTGTGTTGCTGCAGAGAACAGAACTGAGTTGGGGAGTGCTGGTCTCCGAGGGCTGGGCTTGCTCAGCAAGGCCGGGTTTCCTGGGGCTGCTCTAGTGCCTTAAATCCTTCGTGCACGGGAGTGGGGGGCCGCTTGGGGGTGGGGGGAGGGTGGGCATCAGCACCAGGCCCCCGGCTGGCGCCTGCTGAGAGTACACATGCTTATCTCCTGAAAGTTTTGCCCCCGGCCCAGCAGAGGCGAGGATGGCCGTGTGTTCTCCAGCCCTTGGTTTTCCTTTGCGCACACAGAAAGACCACATTTCCCGGCCCCTTTGCATCCAGGTGGGGCCGCGAGTGGAACGTTGGCAGGAGTACTGGGCCACTTCCAGGCAGGCCGCCCAGACGCCCGGACGGTCCTTGCCTGCCCTCTGGTGGCCGGAGCGTGCAGGGAGGGCCCGTTGGACCCCATGAGCCAGAGGGGAGATGGGTGGCCCCTCCAGCGCCTCCGCACCCGTGGTGGTGCCTGGGGTGGGAGGGAGGGGTGACTTCATGCACCCCGAGTCCCTGGAGAGTGGGGTCCTGCGATAGCAGCTAGCACTGCTCACCCGGACCAACACACACGGCATGGGTGTGTCTCGGCTGGCATTTTCTAGATGAAGAAAGAGGCTTAGGAAGATTGAAAACTTGCTCCGGCTCACAAGTGGTTAAGGCAGGATTAACCCACATAGTCTGACTCCTCACCCCACCTGCAGGCCTGACTACTCCCCCCGAATGCCAGGAAAGACCGGGGAACAGGAGACGCAGCCCAGCCCTCGTGAAGCTTGGCTCCTGGGGAAGTTTGGGTGTAGATACATCAGCTCATTTCCCCAGGGGCCACTTCGTGCCAGTCCTCACAATGCCCCCTGTGCTGGCGGTTGACGCTATGGGCCCATTTTACAGCTGAGGAGACTGAGGACCCCAGAGGGAACTACGACCCCCGACTTCTCCCAGCCAGTGAGTGGCAGAGCTGGCCAGGGAGTCCTGTCCTCAGCCACATGCTGCTTCCTGGCGGCTGACCTCTGTGCCAGGTCCACACCTGGGAGCCCCAAACCTCCATTCTCCTGGGTGTGTTCTCACAGCTGTTTCCCTGGCGTGAGCTCAGATTCCATCAGGAACATGTGCCGCAGTTGGCTTCCGAGGGACAGGGATGGCTGTCCTGGGCCAGGCTTATCCCTAACCCAGAGCCCTGGAGATCAAAGTCTGGGACATAGGGCACCTGGCCTGGGGCAGGGACAAGGCTGAGCCAACAGCCCCTCAGGGGGGTGACCAAGAATGGGGCTGGGCTCCTCTCTCCCCTCTGACCCTTGATCAGACCTGCCTCAGGCTGTTCTCTGGGTTCTGTGGCCACGAGTTGTCTTTTCAAATGAATTAAAGCCTCTCAGAATTTTCCATGGAGACATGGGCCACATGTCATGCATGGGTCACGGAAGACTGGAGAGTGGAAGCACCAGGTCAGAGGGAGTAGGGCAGGGGCTGGGCCACATGCAGCCGCTCCTGGAAGCCCCAGGGGGTAGCTTAGGGCCGGTCTTGTCCCTCCACACGACCTCCCGCTGCGCTCCCAGGGACCTTGCAAGGGATGTCCGAGTGTCCGTGCGCCCTGCCCTCCCGGCTGCCTCCCCAACTGGCAGTCCAGGCGGTGCCCCTTTTGAGGAGGCCAGAGGGGTATCGCAAACGATGCCAACACTAGCACACTGGCTGCCTCCACCTGCGTGGCTCGGGCCCTGCCCTGCACTGGGGCTGGGCTCCTGGGCTAGTTTAATCCTTCCAGGACCCTGGAGAGGGAGGTGTCTATATACCCATTTTGTAAGGGAGGAGACTGAGGCTCAGAGAGGCTCAGCAGCCTGCCTGAGGTCACCCAGTCAGGGGCAGCACTGAGACTTGAGGCCGGCTCTGCCTTTCGCCTGGCCCTGACCCCTCCCTCAGACTTCTGCAAGGGGCCGGCGGCCATGAAAGCGGGGGGGAGGAAAGAATCAAGGATCCGGGTGACCCTCCTGACATCCCCCCACCCCAAGCAGTGTAGCCAGGTGTGGAGCTGGGGTCTGACCCTGCCCAGGATGGCTTCGAGCCGTATCATCCAGCGGCAGGTGCTTGGACCAGGCCCTGGACAGGAGCTTGAGCCAGCTGTGCCCTGATGGCCAAGAGACCCGGGGGAGCGCCTCACCCCTGAGCCTCCATCTTCTCCATACGATGGGGTGGGGAGCTGTCCCACCGGGAGGCCCGAGGGGTGTGGGGAGTTACAGATTAACCAGCCAGCCCCCAGCAGCAGGCAGCAGGAGGCACACACTTGGCGGGGGCCCAGCGCTGGGGGCAGCGAGAACATCCCTCCCGCACTGGTTCCCGCGCTCAGCTCGCCCCACCCCCACCTCCAGGACGGGCTGTTCTTGGGGCGGCTGCCAGGCACGTCCTCCGCAGGTGCTGGCCTCCCCTGGTGACGAGGCCACATGCCGCACAGGCTCCGATTACAGGGACTGCCTTGTGCTCGGGTCCGGGCCCCGGGGTCCTTACTCTGCAGGAATCAGCAGGAGGGGTTGGGCAGGACCTGTGGGGGTGAGCAAGAAGAGGGGGCAGCTGTGCACCGGAGCAGCAGCCCTGTCCCCCAAGCCAGCCCAGGCCGCCTCGTCTCGGGGGTCTGTAGGACAGGACCGCCTCATCCCAGCCTGCCTGGGAAACCCAGCACCACTGGCCGTCCTAGGCTCCAGACAGCCCCTGTCAGGGTGGGGAGGGGTCTCCCGGCCTAGGGGGCAGGCAGTACAGAGGAAGGTCTCAAGGGCACACGGGGACCTGAGAGATGGACACCCTCTCCAGCCAGCCCTGAGCACCACCAGGACTTCCCTCCTCCCCACCAGTAGGACAGGGACGGCAGGGCTCCCCAGGCCCGGGGCTCACTCTGCCAGGGGACCAGCAAGAAAACAAATCTGGTATGAGCAGATTTCCCTTCCCACCAAGCCCCCGACTTCCTGTCGGAGCTAGTGGGGCCGCCCTGAGTCAGCGCCTTCTGTCTACAGGAAGCACCAGGGACCCCAGGCCTCCAAGCCACCCACCTCCCACCCTGCTTCCAGCACCCATGCCGTGGTGTCCAGAGGGGGGGGGGGGGGTGCTTCCAGACAGGAGGCGTGAGAGTCCCCTCTGCACTCGTCGCACAGAGGAAGCGGGCAGAAGGCCCCCAGCCCCTGAAGACCGCTGGGCCCTCAGAGAGCTTCCTAGGCTTTAAGAGAGACTTTATGACAGACACGGATTGAGCACCTACTGCATGGTGTGACCTCACTTAATCCTGTGACATCCCTGTGCAGGAAACTGAGGCCTAGAGAGTTGGGTCACTTGCCCAGGGTCCCACAGCAAGTCAGGTATGATGAAGGATCTGGCCCCCGCCCCGGGCCCAGGCCCTTGCCCGGCTGCCTCCGAGCATAGGGAAGGACGGAAGCTCGTCCGTCATCCCTCCTCCCAACGTCTTCCTGCCTCCTCCCAGCTGGGCTTTGGAGGTGAGGAGCAGTTTGCCGGTCACAGCACAGAGGCCAGGGGGTGCCGAGGGCTGCTCAGCAGACGGGGTGCACGTCCCCTCCTTCCCCAGCTGGCCGGGCACCCAGGACAGGGAAGAAAGGGCAGAGGCGGGGGTGGCCGTGCCCGACAGGGGCAGCCCCGGGGCCCCGCCCGCCAGACCAGCCGGGTCCGGCTTCCCGCCTGCAGGAGCCCCGAGGACCAAAGCTGGGCGCCTGCTGCCCCCTGGTGTCCGCAGACGGCACAGCCGCCAGGAGCAGCCGGCCACCCACCGGGGATCCCGGGCGCCCCCC
>NW_007730723.1:297822-306027 GCF_000696425.1 Galeopterus variegatus
TCCGCCCCCTCCCCCGCTCCTTCCTCCTTCCTCTGCTCCCCACCCCAGCTCCTCCTCTTCCTCTTCCTGCGCTGTCCCCGCAGCCCGGCCTGCAGCCCGGCGCGCTCGGCCTTCGTTCCCCCCTAGAGCTGCTGCCCAAAGCCCCTAGGCGGAAGCTGGGCCTCTCGGTCAACCTGCACCTGGGCACCCCTGGCTGTCAGTGCTCCAGGGGCCTGGGTGACCACGTGTGCACACACACACACACGTGTGCACACACGCCTCACACACACGTGTGCGCGCACACACACACCTCACACACACGTGTGCACACACACGCCTCACACACACGTGTGCACACACACACGCCTCACACACACACCCCTTCAGGAATAAAGCGCAGCTGGGCTCTGGCTGCTTCAGAACGACGACAACCAAAACAGTAATCATAACTGCCTCTTCTGTTCTGGGCACTGGCGGTGATCAGGACAGACACGGGCCCTCCCAGGAAGACGTGCCTCGCTGGGGAGGTGACCATACAGGTCCCAGGGGTGCAGCTCCTCAGGGCTGTTGCCCAGAGAGTCAGCAGAGGATGGGGAGAGGGGGCTGGAGGCTGGGCATGGAGGGCCTGGGGCTGCAGTCCAGGAAATCACAAGTGCCCTGCAGCACTCACCCAGTGAGAGGAATGGGATGGGGAGCAGGGGACGGCACTGCCTGGCCAAGGGGCGAACCTATGGGCTTTGGAGTTCGGCAGAGCGACTGCCTCTGGCTGGCTGTGTGTCCTTGGGCAAGTTGCTTAACCTCTCTGTGCCTCTGCTTTCTCATCTGTAAGGCTCCTGACCAGGCTTGGAGGCCCTCGCCTTCAGGGTGCCACTTACCCTCACCACCATGGATCTCTCCCTCCAACACAGAGGGGTGGGCAGCGCACAGACCCACCGCCAGTGATCCCTTCCAGCTGCATTGCGACAACTGGACATTCACTCTGAACCCAGGGACATGGGCCGGTGGGGAAGACTCAGACCCCAACAAAGGTGCTTACATCCTCCAGTCACGTACAGTTCCCTTATCAATCGTTGGGCAGGATGAAATGTTATTTATGTAATAAGCAGCCCTCCTGCCCCCAGAGCACAGGGAGGTCTGTAGGACACAAATCACTATGACTCTAGTGGGTCCATCTCCAAGTACCCGACACTCGGTAGTGTCCCCATATTCTGGATGATGGCCACGCCTGTGTGTGTACATGACCTCATTTAATCCTCACAAGCCTCCTGTGAGGCAGGTGTTAGTGTTGTCCCCATGTCACAGATGGGGAAACTGAGGCTCTAGAAGACAAGACCCTAGTTGAGGCCTAGTGAATCGTGTAGATGCCAGCCCAGTGGGGCTGACTGCAGAGGCCGGCCTGTCGTTGCAGGGCTCTGTCATAAGTACGAGACCCTGGCATGCATGCTGGCTGCTGGGGATTTTAAGATTGGGGCCTCCCCGCTTAGCCACAACTTCAACTGTCCCCTTCCCTGGGTTGCTCCAGGTTTTGATTTGCAGCAAAGAGTGAATTGAGCTAATGCTGGACTTTGTCTGTACTTGGATATTAGCCTGGCGGCCACTGCTGAGGATATGGGGACATCCGGCCCTACTCCCAGTGGGCTCAAGCAGCCCCTCCTTCTCACACGTCAAATCAGGGCCTGGACTAGGGGTGTCTGCTTTGTGTCCTCATCTATCTATCAATCTGTCCATTCTTCAACCATCTTCCTGGGACCTCCGGGGTGACTGTGGCCTCAGGGGCTTCCAGGAGGCCAGCGGGAACAGAAAAGGGCAGTGCCCAGGCTGCAGGAGTGCAGAGTGGCCTGTTGCCCCATGAGATGGAACCGGGAGGATTTTCAGGGCAGTGACATGTGCTGGGACCCGCAGGTAGAAGGGGTCTGCAGGCAAGGGGAAGGCAGGGGCAAGGGCACAGACCCATCCAAAGAAGGGTGTGCAGCAGGCACGTGGGCAGAGCTGGAGGCTGCTTCCTCAAGCTTTCTTGGTTTGCAAATGTGTGCGAGATACAGTGGGGGAAGAGGGGCCTGGCCCTGGTGTGGCCTCCGCCCATGCTGAGCAGCAGCACCAGAGGCCCTAAGGCAGGGGAACCAAGGGTTTTGGAAACTTACTCAGCCAGGCCCGGGGTGCCCAGAGCATAGAGGAGAGGCTGCTCCTTCTCACTGGGGTGTGGACGTGCCGCTGCCAACAGCAGCCAGGCTCCCTGAAACTGCTATGGAGTCTGGGGGCTCCCTGGGGTAAGGAGGGGTGTGTGTTTTGTGATATTCCTTCATCCTTTTTGGGAGTGCTTCCTGCTCCTTTCTCAATTCTCTACTGAATTCTGAATGGGTGAGGTTCCAGAAGATGCTGGCTGTGGGTCAGTTGGTCAGAGCTCGGGGCTGTCTCTGTACCTGGGGCATGAGGGACCAGGACCGAAGGAGGCAGCACTTGGAGGAGATGCGGGTACCTGAGAGAAGGGCAAGTGCAAAGCTCAGGGTCCCTCAGGCACATGCCTGTTGGTGGGGCCTGAGGCCCTGGAGCACATGCCACCCAGCCTGCCTCAGTTTCCCCAGCCCCAGCCTGGTGAACAGGTACAAGGTTGTTCTCCCAGGGCCCTGCTTTCCTGTGAAATTCAAAGGCCTGTCTCTTCCTGATTCCAGGGTGCCCTTCACCCTCCCACACATGCCAAGGCCCTTGCTAGTCCGGGACCGCAGCTGCTGGCCACCTCCCCGTCCGGCCCCTGGATGGGCACCCCTCCTTTGAGTGTCCCTCTTCCCTGAGTGCAGAAGTCAGGCGAGGCTTCCTTAGAGTTGGGCACCATGGCCTTGTGGTTCCCAGCCCCTGCATGGTTGCCCAGCTGCCCCCCAACCTCCAGCACTTTCCATTCTTTCCTCTAGGTCCAGGAGCAGAGTGAGCCTGGCTGGCCACTAGGGACCCAGGAGGGAAAGGTGACCAGCCTTCCCGTCTGTCCCCATTTTAGCATGGGAAGTCCCATATCCCAGAAACCCCTCAGTCCAGGCCAACCGGGTCTCCCCAAAGAACAGGGTCCCCAGCTCCTCCTCCTCTGGTCACTCAGCCTGTGGTGTGAGAAAGGGGACTCAGGCTGCCCCAGACGGCACGCCAGCTGTCACCAAAAGCGTCGAGCTCTCCATCCTCAGGCCCCTCACCGTGAACACCTCCTCCAGGCAGCTCTCTCAGCCACACTTCTCCATCAAGGCCTTTAGCTCTCGGTGTGGCCACCGGCCAGCATAATCCCCTGGAGCATGTGAGCCACATCCCACCACGTCAGACCCTGGATCCAGGCCCACAGTGGAGCTCAGTAGGTGAGGGGTGGGTACTCGCCTGTCCTAGGACCCCAGGCCTCTGCCCCCTGTGCCCACCACAGGTTGCTGCCCTCCTGGGTTCCCTGGATCACTAGAGGTCAGT
Organism: Galeopterus variegatus; assembly: GCF_000696425.1. Classification (NCBI taxonomy): domain Eukaryota; kingdom Metazoa; phylum Chordata; class Mammalia; order Dermoptera; family Cynocephalidae; genus Galeopterus; species Galeopterus variegatus. The sequence continues at coordinate 301,237 of NW_007730723.1, forward strand.
GGAAAAGCCCCTGTTGGCTGGCAGAGCCTCTTCCGGGGCCTCAATTCCACACACCTAAGTCAGAACCCAACACTCAGCTCTAGAGAACAGGCCTTGGACAAGATCCAGCCCCTGTCCCCTCCCCAAAGCCCCTGTGCAGACTCCAGCCCCAGGAGTCTATTCACAGACTGCAGTTCCAGAAGGTCCCTCAGCACCTGCCAGCCCTTCGTGTGGCCCCTGTGCTGGATGGCAGGACGGGTGGTGGGTGCCCAGCAGGTCAGAGGCAGAGTAGGCACAACCAGGCCTCCCCAGGGCTACCTGATAAGCCCACTCACCTTGGGCTGGTGGCTGTCACCCCAGGACCCAAGGACACCAGGAGTGTCCTTTGAACCCACCCTTCCAGGCTCTTAACCTGACCTCCTCTGAGATGGAGCTGACAGAGGCCAGGCCGCCAGTGCCCATAGCAGGTTCAGGTGCCCCTTGCAAGGCTGTTACTCCAGGGACAGCCCACCAAGGCAAGTGGGAGCGGCCTGGGGATGCTGGGATGGATCCCACCTGGGTGCCTGAGCACGGAGCCTGCAGTGGAGTCCTGCCGCCCCCTGCTGCCCAAGGTCTGGAACTGCACCTCAGCTGGGGCTGAGAAGGGGCCAGGTGGGCAGGGTGGGTGGCATGGTCGGCCAGGGCTGGTGGAGTGAGGACCCACATCGGACCCTGCCCAGGTTCTGCTCCTGCCCCAGCCAAAACCTTGTTGGTGTTCCTGAAGAAATGACATTTGAGGTGGGTCNTTGGACAAGATCCAGCCCCTGTCCCCTCCCCAAAGCCCCTGTGCAGACTCCAGCCCCAGGATTCTATTCACAGACTGCAGTTCCAGAAGGTCCCTCAGCACCTGCCAGCCCTTCGTGTGGCCCCTGTGCTGGATGGCAGGATGGGTGGTGGGTGCCCAGCAGGTCAGAGGCAGAGTAGGCACAACTAGGCCTCCCCAGGGCTACCTGATAAGCACACTCACCTTGGGCTGGTGGCTGTCACCCCAGGACCCAAGGACACCAGGAGTGTCCTTTGAACCCACCCTTCCAGGCTCTTAACCTGACCTCCTCTGAGATGGAGCTGACAGAGGCCAGGCCGCCAGTGCCCATAGCAGGTTCAGGTGCCCCTTGCAAGGCTGTTACTCCAGGGACAGCCCACCAAGCCAAGTGGGAGCGGCCTGGGGATGCTGGGATGGATCCCACCTGGGTGCCTGAGCACGGAGCCTGCAGTGGAGTCCTGCCGCCCCCTGCTGCCCAAGGTCTGGAACTGCACCTCAGCTGGGGCTGAGAAGGGGCCAGGTGGGCAGGGTGGGTGGCATGGTCGGCCAGGGCTGGTGGAGTGAGGACCCACATCGGACCCTGCCCAGGTTCTGCTCCTGCCCCAGCCAAAACCTTGTTGGTGTTCCTGAAGAAATGACATTTGAGGTGGGTCCTCGGGGAATACTAGGGAGCTTCAGGGAGCATATGTTCCAAGCGCTTTCCATGGGGTCCTTCACCAACCCGCAAATGGGCCCGGCTCCCCCTTGCTCCAGGGAACTGTCCGGGCACCCACTGTGCTGAGGCCACCCCGTCACCCCTCCAGGCTGCACCCCGCCCATTCTCCTCTCCCCTGCAGTATCACTTTTTTTTTTATCTTAAATTTTTTTTTTTTTTTTGAAGATGACTGGTAAGGGGATCTTAATCCTTAACCCTTGACTTGGTGTTGTCGGCACCACACTCTCCCGAGTGAGCCACAGGCCATCCCTATATAGGGATCCGAACCTGTGGCCTTGGTGTTGTCAGCACCACACTCTCCAGAGTGAGCCATGGGCCGGCCGGCCCTTGGATCTTAAATTTTTAAACAAATGTTTTCTCTCTTTATCCCACTTCCCCTCCAGCCACTGCCCCATTCCTTGGCTCCCTTTTGTGGCAGACACCTCAAAAGTGTGGTTCAGATTCTGCTGTTACCCACTGTTTCTGCTTGAATCACAATGGTCAGCCTCTGTGCCAATGAAGTCAAAGTCACTGGTGACCCCTGGGCACTAAACCCGATGGCAGCTCTCAGGCCCCCACTCTCAATTCACCTTCTCCACTGGCCCCCAGGCCCTGGCTCCCTGGTTTCCCTCCCTCTCCCTGGACGTCCCCTCTCTTCTCTATCCCCTCGCGCTCCTGGGGTCATCTCATCCAGGGCCAGGGCTCTAAACACTGCCTTGATGCGGATGACACCCTAACTCCCACGTCCAGCTCAGACCACAGCCCCAAACGGCACACTCCCACGTCCTCTGCCGACGCACAGCCCCCTCCCCTCGATAGGCCAACACTGAGCCCCTGGTTCTCCTTTGAAAACGTGCTCCTTCCCCAGCCACCCCTTCTCAGCTATGGCAGCTCCTTAGGCAGGGGCTCGGGGCAAACGTCCTGGGTGAGTCTAGGTTGGCTCTCTCAGCCCACGCCCACCCTTCAGGACAGCCCATCAGCTCTTCCTTATGGAGATGTGCAGAATCCACCCCCTGGCACCCTCCACTGCCCCCCGTCCAGACCACGTCACTCCTCATCTGGACCACAGCAGAAGCCTCCCTGTGCAGGCTCAACCCTGGGTCCCTCATAAGCCAGAGGACCATTCTAGAACCCAAGGCAAGTCAGAACGCTGCAATGGATCCCACTGCAGACAGCACAGAAGCCAACATGCTTGCAATCCACGTGTCCTTTGCTTACACATCCCAGGCATCCTGTTGTCTCTGCCTCCCCCAAACACGCACATGCACTGCAGTGCCAGCCACAAAGGAGCAGGCAACGCAGTGGGCTGAGTATCGCCAACACCGGGCGCAGAACCCGCACACAATAAGTGCTCAATAAATGTTTGTCAGGTTAAGCAAGGTTGCCCGTTTCACAGCCCATAGCCATTTCAAATGTCCAGGCCATGGCACAGGCGGCGGCCAGCTTAGGGACCAGACTCCCTCGTCTGGGAGACTCTCGGGGGTCCCAACCTCTGGCACATGGCAGTCGGAACGGCTTTCTCAGGACTCAGCTGGCCGTGTCCCTGCCGCTTCCAGCCCTTCTGGGGCTGCCCCTCTCTCCAGGCTCAACTTTGCCCCGTCGCCCCGCTGTGCACCCTGTGTCCCCCGCATCAAGCCTTCTCAGTTTTCTAAACACCCCAAGCTCGGACTCAGCGCTAAGCCACTGTCCAGGCTGTTCCCTCTGCCAGGCCATCCTCCCCACACCTGCCCAATCTGTGCCCTTCCTGAGGACTCGCTGAGGCATCACCTCCCGACAGGCCTGCCTCCCAAACCCGACCCGAGCCAGCCCGGTGCAGCCTCGTGGGGCAGAACTGTCGCCCTGCCTCTCCGAGGCGCTGGGAGGCTGCGGGCAGCCTGCGCTGGGGACGTGCAGCGCGTTGGCTGCGCGGCGAGGGAGCGGTCGTCCCATGGCCCCCAGCCCGAGCTGCTTTCTCTGGAGGAGGAAGTCCCGGGGCTCCAGGCCTCCGCGTGTTTCTGTCTCCTCGCCCAGCCCGAAGGGCAATTTTCCCACGTTCCCCGGAACCAGGAAGCTCCCCCGCCCTCCTGAGACTGCTCACAACAAATACAAAAGCTGGATCCCATCGGTTCTGCTCTGCCCGCTGTCCCCACCACCAAGCGAGGCGCTGCCGGGTGCTGGAGGGCGAGTGGTAAGTAAGCAGCCCCTTCTGCCCTCCCCATGAGCTCCAGGACCTCCCGCCTCGGGGCAGTTTGGGGATGCTCACCCCACCGCCTCCTGCGTCTTCACCCTCCAATCCCTGCCCAAAGACCCCAGCAGGAGCGAGATGATGGTCCAACCTCTTAGCCAGGTAGGCAAGAAGCAGCCAGGCCCAGGAGCCTAACGGGTTGGTCCTGGGGAGTGCGGAGCCTCTGGGGACAGTCCCACCCTCTCCCCCATGAGTCCTGAGTCTGACTCACCCTGAGACAGTTGCCACCCAACCCCACCCCTTCCCCAGGCCAGTCCTCTGTGCCGTACTTCTAGGAAACCCTGGGTGGACCTGCCTGGGTGCTGGGCCCTCGGTGTGGCCCCACCCTCCCCACATGGCTCAGGGAGGCCAGGGTGCCCGTTCTGGAAACTGAGTTTGGCAGAGGACCTGGAGAACACTCCACCACTGTGGTGCCTTCAAAGCACCCACCAGCAGGCCTTGGGCTACCTGGCTCTGCCCCTCAACTGCCAGGACTTTGGCCTGCTCTCACCGGGCACCTCAGGAGGGGCTCCACCATGTCTGCCCCACTCTATCTCGGGACCCTCCATCCCCTGCAGTTTTCTGCTCTGTTTAGCTGTGGTTAGCACATGGCACAGGGGACATTGGCTGTGACATTTGGGCCTGTGGCTGGCTCTTGCCTGGGCTGCAGGGTTGGTGGGTGGGGCGGGAGTCCTGAAGGAGCATCTGGTTACTTAGCAACAGTCCCCATTGGAGAACAGCTCAGGGGAGTCTGTGTGCTCCTGGGGGCTCCAGCAGGAATGGCGGTGGAGGGCCACGTGTACCTTGTACCATGCATCTCTGGTGGCCCTAGCCAAGCGTGTGGGACATGGCGGGCAGGGAGAAACGAGGAAAAGCTGGCATCGCAGCAGCTCCCAGCAGCCTCCTGGTCTGTGGAAGGCGGTGGGGAGGGGCCCAGGAGCTGTTCCCAGAGAAACTCCTGCCTCCCTGCCCCTCCTCTGGGTCTCTGTGCAGACCCTTGGCAGGTGGCAGGCCCGGCAGTGCCCCCTGTTCCCCCTAAAGCCCACTCCCCCACACTCCTCCCCTTCTCCCCCCGCCACGCTGCCCCTCCCCGTGCCCAGAGTGGACACCCTG
>NW_007730723.1:306715-331847 GCF_000696425.1 Galeopterus variegatus
CGGACCGCGCTTTCGGCGACCGCGGGGCCGAGGGCGGGGGCCGAGCCTCAGACGGAGGGTCCCGGTCCCTGGCCACCCCGAAAGGGCAAGGCCGAAGCTCACCCTGGGAGGGCGAGTGTGCCAGGTCACCGCGGGAGGGCGGGGCCGGAACTCAACCAGGAAGGCGATGGTGCCAGGTCACACCGAAAAGGCGGGCTGGAGCTCACCCTAGAACGGAAGGTGTTCCAGGTCACCCCAGGAGGGCTCACACTGGGACCGTGTCCAAGTTCACCCCTGCCCTTCATTCCTGAACCCCCGCGCGGAGTCCGGCCTCTGCCCAGGGAGGTGCCCCGACGTGCTTGCTGGGGCTGCGGGCTCCCCCAGCCTCCCCGCACCTCCGGATGGGAGGGGGCGGCAGTGCACAGCTCCCAGCACTCTGCACGATCACCCCGCCCTGCCCCGCCCCAAAGGCCTCAGTGCAGCTGCAAAACCTGGTTCCTGCCTGTTGTAGGTGGGGTGGCGAGAGGCCTAGCTGCCCTCCCTGGGGCAGCAGGAAGACTGAGCTGCACACACCGCTCCAGAAGCCCCTCGTGCTCTGGCTGGAGGTCCCAGAGAAAAGTAGGCCTTCCCTTGACAGCGGCCTGTGTTGGGGGAGGGTGCACAGGGACACAAGTCAGCTCAGTGCCCACAGGAGGCACTGACCTGAGCTGCAGTCAGTAGCCACTCCGTGTCTGTTTCACTCCAAAAACGTGACCTGGTGCCTCCCTGTGTGAGGCACCTGGGGCACTGTGCCTGGTGCACTGTGTGTGGGGTGTCCCAGTCTCCCCTCCCATGGAGGCTGTGTGCCCAAGACCAGGAGCTGTCAGATGTGGAGGGGGAGGGCCACCTGACACATTCTCTGAGGTCGAGGTGGCTGGAATGCCCACAGGCCAGCTCCTCCAAGCGAGGTCAGGCCGGGTGTGCCTGCCTCCAGCCTGGTGACTCAGCACCTGTGCCCAGATCAACAGGACTTTTGCCCTCTGCTCCACCAGCCTACTGTTTGGATCTCTCCCAGTCTCCCTGCAGCGCCTGCCCAGGATGCATGGTATCAGAGCCCCCGAGAGCCAGGGCCACTTCCCCAGCAGGACGGCCACGCTGAGCCGGCCCTGGCTTCTTCTGCTTACCTACGTGCTGGCTGCCCTGGAGCTCACCTGCCTCTTCATGCAGTTTTCCACTGTGCCCGTGAGTAACACCCCACCCCCAGGCAGCCTGCACCAGCAACCTGCCCTCACTCTTCCTCCTTTCTATCTGGGCGGTAGCAGGGGACAGGGGAGGGACTCAATGCTGCCAGGGCCCCTCCCAGTTGGGGCCCACACCACTCTTGAGCCGAGCAAGTTAAGGGACCGAGGGACTCTGCCTCTGATCCCCCCATCAGCACATCCCGGGCTCTGGCTGCACCGACGGCCCTGGGGGGAAGCTGCAAGGAGCCCCCCAGCCCCTGCTGCCGCCAGCCTCCAGTACAGCATCCCTGCACCTGGCCACCCCAGCTGGTCCTCTGCCTCCCACCTGGGGCCTTTACCCTGTGGACCCCCTGCCTCTACACCTGCTCAGCTCATGTCCTGGCTGCACTCAAGCCTCTGCTCAGGTCACTCTCTTGGGGAGGCCTTCCCTACATCTGCCTGGCACCTTAGTGTCACTTCACCTTTGTCCCCTCCTGCTCCTCAGCTTCTTGCCCAGCTTGCCACACGCAGCACCCTATTCCATGTGTATTTGGTCATCTTCTCCCCCACCAGAACATGAGGGCAGGGGCTTGATCTGGCAGCTTCTCTGGCCAAGTGGCCTGGCTCACGACAGTCTTTGTTGGCCACCCAGTGACCCCCATTCCTCACCCTACCCCCCATTTCTTCACCTTTTCACTCTTGTTTCTTCATTCAATGAACGTCTGTGGGAGCAGCTCGTAGGGTCTCACCCTCTGGGGCAACAATCCAGGACAGTCTGGAAGAACCCAGAGCCCCGGAGGTTCTGTTCTCTCTGCTCTGTGTGGGGCCGTGGCATCGGCTGCTGGCCACTTTTAAAAGTTCTCCTGGAGACCCTCGTGAGCAGCCAGGGCCCAGGCTTGCTGAGGTGATCTGCTGATGTTGGCTCCAGGCAGGGTAGGGGCCACGGCAGGGCTGGTGCCCACTCCGAGTGAGTTCCCTGACGTGGTCAGTAGGCTGGGCCCACAGTGGCCCTAACTGAGGCCAGTCCCCCACTCGCATTATCCCCAGGATCTGAGGCTCAAGACACTTGGGAACAAAGTTACCCATCACCCAGAAGCGCAGGCAGGGGCAGGGCCAACATGGAGCCTTTCATGTTTGCTCCTGGGAAGCCCAGCTTGGGCTCAGACACTGCCCCCTCCTCTCGGCCCTCACAGCCTGCGTGAAAGTGGGCATTGGCCTTAGTCACCATTCCGGGCATGGCAGGGGCTCCCAGCCAAACGGTGAGCCCCAGGACCTCCTCCCCACCAGGCCTCCCAAGCCAGCGCACTCCCACCAAATGGGCTAGGGTCAAGTCCTGTGTTTCCTTCATCCTAAAATGGCTATTAACTGTCCCTCCCTGATAGGGTTGGCTTGGGAGGCCTGAGTGGACAGTTAAAGCCCTCAGAACCATGGACCACAGGGCAGGGTGCGGATGCACCTGCCGCCCCAGCATTTATCCAACAAAGCCGTGCTGAGCGCCTGGGGCAGACCCTGTTCTCAGAACCTGGAGCAGAGCAGAGTGCAAAACAGACTAAACATGGCCCTTGGAGCTGGCAGGCGAGTGTGCATGGTGTGAGGGCGACAGCCACCCTCAGGAAACATAACACACGGTTAGATGTGCAGTGGGAAAAGCAGCGGTAGGGAGGGAGGGGACCGAGCACCTGAGGATGGGCAGGGTTTGGGGTCAGGAAACCTCACGGAGAGGGTGACACTGGAGCAAAGGCTTGAAGGGAGCGGGAGAGGTACAGCCAGTGCAAAGGCCATGGGGTCGCAGGAGACCAGCGCAGCTGGAGGGGAGGGACTGGAGCAGAGAAGGGCTGAGGTCACAGAGGGGCCATGACCCCGGTGCGCACAGATCCAATGGGAGCAGCTGTGGAGGAGGCGAGAAGTGGCTGCAATCGGCGCTGTTGCCGATGGATGGATGGGATGTAAGTGTGAGAGAAAGAGGGGACAGAGGTGACTCTGAGGATTTGAAAGGACGGAGGCATCAGCAATGGGGAAGAGGCAGCTTCAGGAGGAGCCGGTTGGTCTTTGGGGGAAGACGGAGCCCGGTTCTGAATGTGCCGAGTTCAAGATGATTTCAGACGCTGAGTGGCGAGCCGCAGGGGGCGGATGCATGGCAGTTCAGGACAGAGGTCCTGGGGCTGCATCTCTCCAGGACGCCACAGCTTGGAGGTGCTTATCGGGGTGGGTTTCCCTGGAGTGAAGGGAAGCTTGGAGGTCGGGGTGAGCAGGAGGAACCAGCAGGTGACCCAAGACAGTCCAGAGCAGACAAGGGTCAGGGAAGAGGCGGGGGAGCCACGGAGGCAGGTGCCACTCAAGTGGGAGTGTGCCAGAGCCGACTGCTGGAGGCCAGCGGTGACCTCGGGGAAGGTAGGAGGAGCACATGCTTCGGTGGGTGGCCGTGGCGAGAGGAGGAGAAGAGGTGGAATCCGAGGAGGCAGCGGGCTCTGCACAGGTGGCTGGAGGGAGGGGTCAGCAGAAGGCGAGAAGTAACAGGACAAGGGCAGGCACAAGTGGGAGCCCTCCCCCAGGAGGGGACCGTGGAGAGAGGGGGCAGGGAGAAGCTTTGGAGGAGAGGCTGGGATGTGATGCAGGCAGTGAGGGTGACTCAGGTAGGTGAGACAGGTGGGCAGGCGGACAGGTGTGGGGATGGGACGTTCAGTATCATCACAGCAGCAGGGGTGGGGATGGAAGGAGGAGGCAGGGACACGTGGGATATGGTGGGATCTCGGACTCGCTAGGAGAATTCAGGATGATCATCTGGTGAAGTTCACAGACAGAGAGGATCTGGGGGGACGGGGGCGTGGTCCTGGCTCCCCCAGCCCAAAGGGAGTTGGATGAAGCTGAAGCCAGAAGGAGGCAGGAGAGTCTGCGGGGTGGGATGGAGATTAGGGGATTACTGGTGGCCCTCGGGACTTCATCTTCACTGGGGAGGGGCAGTGCAGACCAGCCAGGTGAGTGGGAGAGAGGGGAGTGGGATCTCAGGTGAGCTTAGGGAGTGGCCCGGGGGAAGGTGCGGAGGCAGTGCCGTAGTGTCTGTCTGAGGCAGCTGCCATAACAAAGTGCCACATGCTGGGGCTGGGAGCCACCGGAGTGCACTGTCTCACAGCTCTGGAGGCACAAGTCCAAGGTCAAGGGGTGGCAGGGCCATGCTCGCGCTGACCCCCCCCCCCCCCCCCCCGGGGGGGAGGATCCTCCCTGCCTCCTCCAGCTCCTGGTAGCCCGGGCATTCCTTGGCTTGTGGCCACATCGCTCCAGTCTCTGCCTCCAATGTCACGTGTTTTTTCCCATGTCTTCCTTCTTCAATTGTTTGTGTACAAAATTCCGCTTCTAATAAGGACACCAGTCGCATGGGATCAGAGCCTGCTCTAACGTCCTCACTTTACCTTGATTATCTCCATAAAGACACTATTTCCGAATACAGTCACATTCCAAGGTACCGGGGCTCAGGACTCCAACGGGCTCAGGACTCCAACGTATGAATTTGGAGAGACACAATCCAGTCCAGAATAAGTGGGAGAGTCAAGAACTCAGAGGCCCGCATGAGGGACAGAGCAGCTCCGGGGCTACTGAAGTCACAGAGGAATCGGGCAGGACGAGGTGGGGGCCTGAGGTCCTCAGGACTCCTCAGGTTCTCTGGAATAGTCACAGCCCTGTTCCCCCGTGACGGGCATCCTCACAAGGTGGGCTGAGGGGCTGGGGGCCTCTCGCGGCAGACAGTGACCTGCTGGGCAATGGACCATCTTCTGGAAGTCGTTAAGGTGCTTGGGACAATCTCTTACTGGCCAGGAAAATGCCTCAGTCTTCCCCATGAAGCTTTAAGTGAATGAAGACGCAGTGGTGGGGGTCAGCGCTTCTGTGTGCCCATGGGGGTGCACCCACAGAGGGGAAGGGGGCCACAGCTGCCTGTACAGCACTGCCACCCCGAGAGGACACGGTGGCTCCCACCTAAGAGAGGAGGAGGACAGTCCCCCGGGGAAGCAGAGCCTGGGCCCCCTGTTCCCTCCCACCCTCTGCCCATCTGGGGTCCCTGGATTCCAGGCCCTCGGGTCCTTCCCAGACCCTTCCCATGAGCACCCTTCTGTGTTTCAGTATCTGTCCCGGAGACTGGGCCTGGATTCGGTCGCCTTTGGCTACCTGCAAACGACCTTCGGCGTGCTTCAGCTGCTGGGCGGGCCCGTGTTTGGCAGGTACGGTGGGGAGGGAAGTGTGAGGGGGCCTCGCCCCACAGGGACCCGGGACCCCCCTCGGAGGCCATGGGCTGTGTCCTGCCGGGTTCCTTGCCCTCGCACTGGGCCCCACGAGGGTGGTGGCACTCCCATTGCAGACAGGCAAATCAAGGAGAGCGTTGGCCCCTTGTGGACCTCTCGGGGGTCCCAGCCCATGATTTCCACTAATTCTGGTTTGTGGTCAGAGAGGCTTTAATTGGTGAAAATCTCACGGCTGTAAATGCCTAGTCCCACTGAGCTGGAGTCCCCCGTCAACTTGTATTAAAATGGCAATTCTGGGGACCGGGACCCGCGGGGACTCAGGCAGGAGCTCCAGGGACTGTGTGGGGTCCCCGCTGGGCTGGGACATGCCGGCACACGTCCTCCGCCACCCTCACCACGGACAGAGCGGCACCGGGTGGCGGGGCAGGGGTCAGATCTCCGGAGTAACCTTTCGGCAGAAGAGAAAGCGTTGCGCACGCCGAGAACGGCGGGGCCTGGAACGCTGACGGGGACACAGGCTGAGCCATCGGACTCGGCCCGGGAAACGCTTTCTGTGACACACACATCCTTCCTTGTCCCGTCGTACGGACCGTCCCCCGGGTCACACACCCCCCAGCTCCCCGCAGCTGCGCCTGCGCGCTCCCCGGGGAAACTGAGGTCCGCACCAGCCTCCCTGACCCGGCCCCCGGCCCCCAGGTTCGCGGACCAGCGCGGGGCGCGCGCGGCGCTCACGCTGTCCTTCCTGGCGGCCTCGACGCTCTACCTGCTGCTGGCGGCGTCCTGCAGCCCGGCCCTGCCCGGCGTCCCGCTGCTCTTCGCCTCGCGCCTGCCCGCCGCGCTCATGCACACGCTGCCGTGGTGTCAATCTTTCAGACTCTCCTGGTTTTCGATGACCTTGGCTGTGTTGAGGAATTAACACTGGTCAGGGGTGTTGTAGAATGTCCCTCAGTTTGCCTTTGTCTGGTGTGTTCTCGTAATTAGTTGGGGGTGGCATGTTTTCGGGAGGAAGGCCACAGAGGTGACATGCTGTTGTCATCCCCCACATCAAGAGCAGAACCGTCAGCGACTCGTCCCTGTCAATGTGACACTGATCCCAGCCGAGGTCGAGTGGTCAGACGTCTCCCTTTCTCCGCGGCACTCTTTGGAAGGAAGTTAGTCTGTGCAGCCCACGCTAAGGGATGGGGAGCACACGGCCCTCCTCAAAGGCATGGGAGCTTCTGCAGGATGCTCTTCTGCTCCGTTTTTGGCTCAGTCACTGTGGACTCATGGGTGTTTCTTCTGTTGCTGGCAGTGTCCCCGGTTCCAGCCCCATGCACTAGGGGTTCCTGTGTCCCTGGACGCACCTTCCTCTGGGTTCTGGGCCCCCCAATTTCCGGCACCACAGGGAGCTTCCAGCTCCAGGGGTGTGATTCCCACCCTAGCCCCTGAGGACCCGCGCGGCCGGGCCCTGGGGGCGGAGTCCCGGGGTGCCAGGACGGGGCCGACACCTGCGGCCCTGCTGTGGGCCAGGGGCGCCCTGCGATGCGGACGCTGCGGGCGGCAGGACCCCGAGCTCCGCGGGGTGCCCACAGCGGACCGTCTGGGGAGCGGAGCCTGGAGGCCCTTCTGGATGCCCCGTGGTCCCCTCACTCCTGCCTGCGCTCAGCTCCGTTTTCGGGACTGGGATTGGGGACAATCCTTTTCCAGCTGCCCCTGGAGACCCCAGGGAGGGGAGCGGTGGCCGGCGGCTCTTTGACTGGGGCTTGTACTGGGGGCTCCAGGGGAGGGAGGATTGGAGGACGGTGGGTCTGGGACTTCCTGCTGTCAGACTCTCCGTGGCTCAGTTTCCTCACCTCTGAGACGTGAATCCTGATCGCAGCTCGCATGCTCGTGGGGAGCTTAGGTGAACTGCTGCATGCAACGTGAAAGCCTCTGCCCCCAGCCCCCAGCTTTGCACACTCCCGTCTTCCCAGATCCCGTCCTGCAGGATTCAGATCCTGCTCAGTACGGAGAGCCCCACACGTGGTCTCTAGGGTTGACCCATTCCAGGTCTCCTGCACCGTCCCCCTGCAGTGGTGTAGACGGAGTCGTGCACCCCCCATTTGGCCCCACCCCCGTTCCTGACCCGAAACTCCCAGCGTCCACTGGCATCAGCTTTCGTCATAAGAGGGACTTGCCCAGCCCTTTCAATCAGGCCCTGCCTGCTCCCTGACCAGAGGCTCCGTGCCAGCTGGGGGCCCACCCACCCTCCACAGGCCTGTGTGAGCCACCCTGAGGCTCCATTCCGTTGGAGGTGCCACTTGGTGTGGGACGGGCAACTCTGTGGACACCAGTCTCTCCAATCTTTGATGACCCAATGCTAGTCCCTGGGCTTTACTACCCAGGTACTGCAGCGCAGCCTCCCCAAGTGGCCCTAGACAAGCCCCAACAGTGGCGGAGGCAGCTGGGGCAAGGCTGAGCCCCGGCGATCTGGGCAAGGCTGAGCCCTGGCGATCTGGGCAAGGGGAGTCCTCACAACATTTCTGTCACATGTCGCTGCTGATGGCTGTGAGCAGAGGAGCGGAGGCCGGGAGGTTGGCGGGGGGCAGTTCGTTTACTCCCTGATGTTTATCTGGCGTCTAATAAGTGCCCCTGAGATTCTAGCTTCTGGGATGCAGTGACGAGACAGGCCACGTCCCTTGGATGCAGTGCGTACGACACATACTCACTCCTGTAATGTCAGGTTGAACTACATCGTGTAAAAAGTAAGGCTCAGGGAAGCAGGATCAGGGACTAGACAGACAGGGCCTCTCTGAGGAGGTGACATTTGAACAGAGACCTGAAGCAGGTGACCGGGAAGCAAAGAAATGGCACATGCACAGGCCCTGCAGCCCGGGGCCGTCGTCAGCAGGGCCGTGTGCTGAGCGTGGGGTGAGCAGCAGCTCAGGGAGGGCCATGGGGCGGCTACTGCAGGGAGAGCAGGGTGGCCATGGGGGCGAGGGCAGAGGGCAGATTCTGGCTTGGCTTTGCCAACAGGTGGGATGCCAAGGCCCCTGGCTCTGGGCGGGCCCTGGGGGAGCCCAGCAGCCTTGTGCTGAGGTCTGAGCAGGCTGGGTGCCATCGAGGGTGCTGTGGAGAAGGGAAGGACAACCTGGAGAGAGCGCATCCTGCCAGCCGAGGGCGTGTGGTTCACAGAGGGCAGGGACCCCTCGCGCCTGTGCTTTCAAGTAAGCCGAGGCTGGCAGTGACCAAGGACGTGTAGCAGGGAGGTCATCTCCGGATCTGGGCAGGGCTGCAGAAGCCTGGTTCAAGAGACAGCAGGGAGAGCAGAGGGGAAGTTAGCGAGGGCTGTGATGGCAGCAGAGGCAGGTGCAGGTGGGCTCTGTTCAAGGTGGAAGAGCCCATGGGAAGGACCCCAGGGAGAGGGCAGGGCTGGCTGACGGGTGTGAGTGGCACATTGCTGGAGGGTGCTCCTGGATGGGGACATCAGAGCGCCTGTGGAGGGGCAGCCCAGGTAGGCAGCAGGGGCAGCTCACGCTCAGGGCCAGGTGGGTGGAGGGGACGGATGAGGAGCCAGCGTGTGGGGGGCCGTGCCACTGAGGGCCCTTGTCTCCCCAGGGTGGCTAGAGTGAGGACGGGCATGAAGAGGGCACAGGGAGGACGGTTGGGCACTAGCAGGTGGCCATGCTGCATGCAGGGCCCTCACGGGTGGGTTCACCGCTGGTCCAGCCCTGTTTCTTTACCTCGCCAGGTTTTCTCACCTGTGACATGGGTCCCTCAGCCCTCACTGGCTCACGGGGATGCTGAGGGGTGGCAGGCACACAGGAGCAAGCTCAGCCTGCAGCCTCCCTGCTGGCCTCCCCCACCTGCCTTTGTCTCCTTCCCACCAGCCTCCAAGATGGCTTTCACCCCTGCCCACACCTTCTAGAACATTCCATGAGCTTCCCTGCCTCCTTTCATCCCAAGATCTGAGGTGCTTTATAACTGTGACATTTATATACAGTAAGGCCAACCTGGATGTTTCCTCTGATGAGTGGGGAAACTGAGGCCCAGGAAAGGGTGTAATTCCCCCATAGAGTTCCCAGTCCCCATCCATGGCCCAGGGCTGGGAGCTGTGCAGAGTTGGGGTGGGAGACTTTCTCAGGGTCTTCACATCACACCCAAGACACGGGGGTAGTGGAAGGGCCCTTGTGGCTAGAGCTGACCCTGCAGGCCTCTAGCTGGCGCCCAGAATGCTGTGAGGGGCGTGGGAGGGTGACCTTGTGGCTCTGCATTTGTGCCACCCAGACGGGGCAGGAGGAGGCACACTCGGTTGCACCCCAAGCCGTGCCGTCTGCAGCGTCCACACAGCCGCAGGTGTGCTCGCCCAGGGCGCTGGGGCCTGAGTACTGGTCGTGTTTATGGTCCCGACCCCCATCCCCTCATGGAGAACACGGGAGGCAGGCTCCAGGACCCAGTGCCCCTGTCCGCTGTGAGGCCCAGCCATGCCCCACCCCTAGCCGCCCAGGCAGCAGTGGAGGAGGTGGACTTGGCATCCGCTGCCAGCCACAGAGACAGGCACTGGGGTAACTGGTTTGGGTCCAGCTTCTGGAGCTCAGGGTTGGGAGGTCCAGCTGTCTGCAGAGGCCCCGGGCCCTGAGTCACTCAGCACACACCAACGGAGCCAGACAAAGACCCCTGCCCCATGGGGTTTCCCTTCCCCGGGTGCACAGACAGCTGCCCCTAGGCAATACGCACGAGATGGGCTGCACCTTCCAGCTGTGCAGAGGCCCCACGGCCAGGACGTCCTGGCTTCTCCCAGGAAAAGGAAGGGGCCAGGGTGTCTGGAACCGAGTGAGGCAGAAAGGGTCGGAGGGGGCTGGGCAGCAAGGGGGCTCTGACTTTGCCCCAGGTGTCCCACCACTAGGTGCTGAGCAGAGGGCTGGTGGCTCCATGGTGACCTCTGTAATGTGTCCCCGCTGTGAGGACAGAGAACTCGGGGCAGGTGCAGGTGTGGGGTCTGGTGGGTGGCAAGGCTGCAGCAGGGCATGGGAGGGGGTGGTGAGGAGGCCAGGCCTAGGGAGGGTCAGCTCGGCGCTCAGGGAGGCTCAGACCTGAGATCCATTCTGAAGGTGGAGCCAGTGGGATTTGTTGAAGACGGACACGGGGCACGAAGGACGCAGCGAGTGGGGGAGCACCCCAAAGTCTTTGGCCTGAGCGGCTGGAGGGATAGAGACGCCACCACTGAGATGGGGGCCTCTGCAGGGCGAGCGGTTTGCAGGGGTGGAGGGGACCAGGAGTTAGTGCTTGACGCGTTGAGTCTGAGTTGCCCGCAGACCAAGTTCAGTGCTGAGGGGCACCTTGACGTGGGCCTGGGGTCAGGGAAGAGGCCCAGGCTGTGTGTGAATAAATCCCAGCTATCAACCTGGCTGCGTGAAGTGGGGATCAGCAAATCCAGGTGCTGCCTGTGTCTGTGAGTAAAGTTTTATTGGCACACAGCCTTACCTGTTCACTTACCTGTAGTCTGTAGTCTGGGGCAGCCTTCGTGCTATGGCCACAGACTGTGTGTGGGGCTAGGACTGCTTAGACCCAAGGAGGACGGTGCTGATGAGGGGGCGTTTCACCTCCAAGGGAGAGGGATTTCCCTTATCCCCACGGTTGGGGCTGGAGGAGACCCACCGTCCCCTCTGGGATGCAGTCAGTCCCAGGCTCTCAGCCCCCGGGTGGGCTCTGTCCCCCTGGAGGCGGCTGGGATTTGAACTGACTCCAACCAGGCCTAGGGAGAATTTGAGAGTGAGACTGGGAGAGCATCCGGTCACAGGCCCTGGCGCACAGGCAGCTGCCTCCTGGGCTGAGAGTGGGCAGTGAGCTGCCCCCGTGGAGTCCTGGGTGACTCGGCACACCTCAGCTGCACACCTCAGCTGCGCACCTTATCTGGTCCCTGAGGCCTCGGAATGTGGGCCTCGGATGTCACCTGGGGCCCCTCAGTCTGGGCGAGGGAACGGGGAGCCTCACCCTGCTCACAGAAGGTTTCCACCCCCGTGCCAGGCAGCTTCCCCTGCAAGTTAATGAGCAGACATGGGGGCTGCCTGCAGGGCTCTGGGACAGGAGTGACCCACAGGGCCAGCCAAGTGGCCTGCCTCCCACCCCGCTGCTCACCGAGGCTAGGCCTCGCACCCACCTCTGGGAAGAGCAGACGGCACTGGGGTGTTCTGAGAGCTGGGACGCACAGGCACAGGGCACCTGTGGCTGAGGGTGACATGGCTGAGGGGGACCATCTCGAGAAGTCACTGTGGCATGAGAGATTGGGTCAGATGGTGTCCCAGGCGGAGGGATCAGCCCAAGCAAAGGCCCCGGGGCAGGAAGGAGGTTGTGGTTTGGTTGGAGGCCTGTGTAGTCAGGAAGTGGGGCGACCACGTGCTGCGGGACACAGGGGGCTGGGAAGGGTAAGGCCACAGAGAGCTTTAGGCCCTTTTTCTAGGGCTCTGGAAGCCAGAGGGAAGCTGAGTCAGGAGCAGCCCCACAAAATTTCTATTTTCAGACACGGTTCTAGCCACCGCATCCCGGGATGTGGAATGTGATGGCAGGGTGACTTCTCCCGAGCCCCGGGCTGGACGTCCAGTGACTCTCGGGATCTGTGGGAGCGCCGGCCGCCTGGCGGTCATGAAGCCCAGCCCCCTCCCCTCCCCATTGTGAGCCAGGTGTCACTGGAAGCTGGCTCCCAGATGACCCCAGCCTGTCCCCCAGGTGGACAGGAGAAGGGTGCACAGCCTCGGAGCCCCACCTGTTGGTTAGCTCCTGGTGGCAGAGTGACCTCAGCCATGTACCATCACCTCTTGGAGCCTCATAGCAAGTAGGGAGGGCAGCCAGCGTGGTGAGGAATTGTCACCTTAGAGCCAGGCAGGAGACAGGGTCGGGTGGAGGAGACAAAGGTGTTGAGTCCTGGCAGCTGACTGGGCCACCACCTTCCAGATAAGTCAGCAAACCCAGGCCCTGGAGGTCAGGGTGAAAGGTCGCATTTGTGTCTGCTGTGACCACCTGCCCATGCTGTGGGCTGCCGCTTCCAAAGGTCTCTCTGGGCAGCGGGCGGGGCAGGATGCAGGTGGCAGTGGGGGCGGGGAGGGGGCTGGACTCCAGGACAGCCAGGCGGCCAGCACTCCCACAGATCCAGGGGGTGTCCAGAGGGAGGACATGCCGGGACCCCAGCCCTCGTGTGCTTGTGAGGAAGTGAGGCCACCCAGTGAGGTAGCCGCGACAGAGTGACAGAGGGTCAGGTCCCCCAAGTCCTGCCCAGGGCCCTCTCAATGGCTCGACGCGTCTGTCCGTCCAGCCTCCCGTCTATTCATTCAACCAAAAGGAAGTGGGGGTGGAGGTAAAGATAAACTGAACTGTCCCTGCGCTCACAGTCCGGGCTCAGTTTGTACAAAGTGTTGAATGAGACATGGGCTGGAGCTCCATGCGGGGTGGGGCTGCAGCTGGGCAGGTCCCGAGGAGGAGGCACCAGTAAGAGGGGCCCCTGGGGAGCCACCTAAGCTGTGCATCAGGGCGCAGAGCTGAGGGGGCTCCCAGTTGAGCAGCCCCGCGGGCGGAGGCCCAGCTCAGGCTGCCCTGGCCAATTTCCTGTGCATTCCAGCTTCCTTTCTGGTGTTTTGTTCTGGGGATCGGAGACAGTTCTGAGTGCGGAGGACACCTCAGGCCTCCCCAGGCAGCTGGCTGATGGGGCCCTGGGGGATTGGGGGCCCTTTGAGTCTCTCCCAGGCCCTCCAGGCCCCCAGCCCCAGGCTCTGCTGTTCCCCAGGGCAGCGCTGGCCTTTGGCTCCCAGCTGAGCAGCCCCGCGGGCGGAGGCCCAGCTCAGGCTGCCCTGGCCAATTTCCTGTGCATTCCAGCTTCCTTTCTGGTGTTTTGTTCTGGGGATCGGAGACAGTTCTGAGTGCGGAGGACACCTCAGGCCTCCCCAGGCAGCTGGCTGATGGGGCCCTGGGGGATTGGGGGCCCTTTGAGTCTCTCCCAGGCCCTCCAGGCCCCCAGCCCCAGGCTCTGCTGTTCCCCAGGGCAGCGCTGGCCTTTGGTCACCCCTCAAGGGATGGGCAAGATCAGGGGAGAAGGGGCCTGGTCCACTGCCACCCACCCTTGCTTGTCACCAGTGTCCCAAAATAGCCACCTAAGTGGGCGCCTCTGCCCTGTGTTTCCAGGGCATCTGGCAAAAAGAAGGCTGGTTTTGTCCCTTCCCAGCCAGGCCTTTGGCACTGACGTGTGGCCTCTGTGCCAGAGTCCAGGAGAAAGGGCCCTTCTCTCTGGGGCTGGCCACTGGGGGCAGGGTGTTCCCACATCACACATCAGCCAGAGGAGGGGGCTGCAGAACCTGCACCCAGACTTGTCCCTCCACTGGGCCCAGCAGAGGCCTCACTTGGGGCCAGCATGCTCAGACCCTCCCTGCCTGCCAGTCAGTGGAAGGGTCCACTCGTGGAGCCCTGGCAGCCAGAAAGCCCGAATACTCAGCCTCCTGGGAGGTGGGAGAGGGGGGCGGAGCTGCCCAGGTGGGCAGGGAAGGGAGGGCCAGCAGTCCAGGCAGATGGGGCGAGTGCCAGCCCTGCGGCCGTGACATGTTTGAGCCCGGGCGGTCCCAGCCTGAGAAATGAGGGAGCCAAAGCCAGGCCTGCCTGTTGTCCTGACCCCAGTGACTTCCCTGTGTCCCTCCCTGCTTGGGACTTCCTGCCAGAGCTCTGACGAGGACATATGTGTGCACGGCTGTGGAGGGCCAGGGCAAGGCCTTTCCTCGAGCTCCCTGGAGGGCAGGGACAGCTCGTGGCTGGCCTCGGTGCAGGTGCAGGACCCTGACCCCTACCGTGTCTTGCCCCAACCAGGACAGATTGGGGGCTCTGGCAGGGTCAGGGCAGGACCTCGGCTGTCTGTGTGAGTGGCTCACACATTTATTCTGTCATCTTATGGCCACTGGGGTTTCGCCTCAGGCTCCAACCCAGGCTCGCTGTCCTCAGGGGCTGAATACTGGCTGTCCGAAGAGCACGTGCTCAGACCAGGGTCCCAGAGGATAGGGTGCTGGCCGGGGATGGGGGGGCAGCTTACCAAGAAGGGCCCTTGCAGGATGTCTAGGAGTTTGCTCGAGTGCTGAGGGGAAGGGTGGTCCAGCTGTGCACAGGCCCGGAGGCCAGCCCCCCAGTGCCTGTGTCCCCAGGTGGCAAGGCCTGCCTGCTCCTTCTGGAGGGCCGCACTGGAGTGTCCATGTGGTGACGCGTGGTGGGAACCACGTCCTCAGAAGTGAAAGCTGAGGGGGAGCCAGTCGCGGGTGGGTGGGCGGGAAGGCAGCTGGAAGGTCGCATCTGGGGCCTCTCAGAGCTCCGGGTTCCCCAGCCAAAACCCTCCCAGGCCCAGCAGGCACCTCCTCCTCTAGAAAATGGGGAGGGGGTTCCTGCAGGTAGGGGAGGCGGTTTCCGAGGGCCCACTAAGTGCTGGCCTGTCTTCACCTGTGACAGGGAGGTGGTATGACCCCCCATTACACAGTGGGGATCCCCAGGTCTCTGAAACCTCCTCCCCGGAGACATGCACACACACATAGTCCTTTGGGGCCTTCCCTGCACCTCAGCAGACTGGGAGATGACCGTCCCCTGCGAGGATGATTGAGGCCTTAGTATGACTGAAAGGACAGGGGGCATGCTGCGGGGGTACCCCGTGCCACTGAGACTGTTGCCTTCAGGATCCAGTACCCGGCCATCGTGGCTCTCATGGCCAACCTCCTGGGAGCCGTCCTCAGCTTCACCTGCATCCCTGCCAGCACCAAAGAGGCCAGCACCAGTGCCCAGGCTGCCCCGCCAGGTAAGCCCCGCCAGGGGTGGCCCCGGACGCTCGGTCGCTGTGAGGCGGAGCTCCCGTCAGCTGGCACCTGAGCAGGCCAGGCCTGCTGGAGTGCCCCGCTAGCATTGTCCTCCTCGGCCTCGTCGTGAGTGTCCCAGGGCCTCCAGCGCTCCTTGCCCAGGTCCGGGCCAGTCACCTGGGAGCATAGGTGCTGTGTCTCCTGAGCACCTCCAGGAATTCCAGGGCCTGTGGGAAATTGGTGGGCATGTGACGAGCTGCCCAGTGCTCACCCGGGGGCCAGGAGTGTTGTCAGGGGCTGTCCCACGGGCGGACAACAAACCCAGAGCTGGGTGCAAGGGGGCCTCTCCCCCGGCCAGTGGGTCTGGGGTGCAGCGATGCCCGCAGCCATGGCAGCCAGGCGAGGCCGGGTAGGGCGCTGGGGCCGGGGCCCCTAGCGGTCTAACTGGGCTCTCTGGTGCCCCAGGCGGGCCCAAGGCCAGCGTGTTTGACCTGCAGGCCATCAGCCGCCTGCTGCTGCTGCCAGAAGTCCTGCCGGTGTTCCTTGTCAAGGTCATCTCCAGCTTCCCCTCGGGTGAGTTCGAGCTGCCCACTCCACGGGCATCCGGAGCCCGGGGTGGCTGAGGGTTCCAGGCCCCAGGGACAGAGTCTGTGGTCAGTGCCGGGCCCCTCTCATGCCCTGCGTCCTGGGCTCCAAGGCTGCCCTCTGTTCAAGCCTCGTCTATGCCACGTCTCGTCACATCCTTCTCGGAGAGGGGGCAGCCATGGTTCATGCAGATGTGGTCCCACAGGCGAGGAGGGAGGAGACAGAAACAGTGTCCTCCAGGGCCGGCCAGTCAGCTCAGTTGGTTAGAACGCAGCCTGATGACTCCAAGGTCTTGGGTTCAGATCCCTGTACCGGCCAGCCACCCCACCCCACCCAAAAAAGTCTTCCTGCTTCCCTCCCGACCCTCCCAATCAGCACATCAGGGCCCTTGTGGAAGCAAGAAAGGGGTCCCTGTGTCACGGGGAGAGGGCCTGGCTTGTAGATCCATGCACACCTCACGTTCAGTCTGCTGTGCCCCTGGGGTCTCCGAGTCCTCTGGGGACAGTCTGGGAGGCAGACAGTAAGTGTGAAACAGGCATCTAGAGACATTCATCCCAGCCACCTGGTGAAGGGCACCCGAGGGCATCACTGACCATGGTCCAGCCCAAACGTGGCTTTGCCCAGTAGCAATCCCCATCACTCAGAAACCCAGTCCGGGGTCCTCTAGCCAGGCTGCAAAGGAGCAGGACAGAACAGATCAGTGAGACCTCGTCCCTCCCCTCAGCAGAAAGTTCCACCACTTGTGCAGAACCTGCCAAGCCTGCGGCCGGGCAGAGGGGCTGCCGAGCCCAGGCCTGGCCAGGCCCCACCCCCTGGCCCACCCACCCACCTGGGCCAGCTCTTCTGGTTGCAGTAACTGAAACTGAGCCACCACATTTCATAAAAGGGGTCTTGGGGGGGGGGCCTTGGGTCAAATCCTCCCACGTGGTCAGCCCAGCCTCTCCTGGCACCTTCTGGCTCACAGTCTACAGCTTAGCGACCCCAAGGGGAGGCAGAATCCCAGAGAAGGGTCTCCCTGGTCACGTAGGTGAGATGGGGGTGGGCGCGGCCACGTGGGGTGGAGCCCGCGCCCTGACGCCCCGCCCTGCAGGACTCTTCATGGTCATGTTCTCCATCATCTCCATGGAGTTCTTCCGGCTGGAGGCCGCCCAGGCCGGCTACCTCATGTCCTTCCTCGGGATCCTGCAGATGGTGAGCGGTGCCGGCTGCTGGGGGCAGGGGCAGGGTCTCCTGCGGGCTCGCAGCGTGGCTGACTCGGTTTCTTAGGGGCACGCGTGCCTCCTCGGCTCCACTTTCTCTGGTCACCTGCACAGGTGGCTTGGGCCCCCGTGCCCCCTGACCACTCCTCCTACTCTTCCCTCCCAGCAGGCAGCTCTGCCGCCCCTGCCCAAGGCCCAGGCCCCCACACAGGGGTCTGCACTCAGGCCCTGCATGGCCCCAGGCCTCAGTGTCACGGCCTCTGTCCACCCAGGGGCCTGGGGTCCCATCCGAGCAGGGAGTCTGCAGCGCACCCGGGGCGGCTCATGTGCGCTGGTCGGGAGGTCCCCTGCTGCAGTTTGACGTGGGGGTGTCCCGCCTGCCAGCTCCCCGGGCCCACCAGCTCCCTGCCCAGGGCCAGCCCTGTCCAAGCCCAGCCGTCCTCTACCCCAGCTCCTTCTGGGCATCTGGACTAGATCCTGAGGTGGCAGGGACAGATGGCGACGTGCCTCCGCCACCCAGGACATCTGCCTGACAGCTGGAGCACAGGAGGGGCTATTCTTGGGACCCGCTGGGCAGTGGGGGAAGGGGCTTTCGACCTCGCCGGAAGTGTGTGGCATTCCTGGTACCTCTGAGCCATCTGCTCCCTGTGCCTCCAAGCCCAGGACTGGACCCTGATGCTAAAATAGCCACTCCTGGGAGAGGCCAGCACCATACCATGGGCAGGGAGGGCCTCTGCTCTGTGGGCCGGGTGGGCCCCCGTGCTGGGGAAGAGGTAAACGGCAGCACTGATGATCGTCCAAGTTGGGGCCATGGGAGCCTATTCTAAACAGGCTGCTCCTGCCGCCTGGGGGCGCACGCTCAGCCCAGCCCAGACCTGCAGACCCTCAAGACCCTCAGGGACAGACACTGCAGCCCCCGGCCTGTGCTGGGGGAGGGATTGGGCCTGCCCTGCTGCAGTGGGGTCCTTCCTGGGGTGGTGACCGACACCGTGGGGGGAACTGAGCCTCGGGGAGCAGCAGGGATAGGGGAAGGAACCCGGGCAAGGCCTGGGGACCCCAACACAGGGGAGGAGGGCAGGGGAGGATGGGCCCCCAAGGAGTGGGTGAACCAGAACCCTTGGCCCCAAGCCCAGCCAGGGCTGGGGCCTGAGCTGCATCTGGGACCTCTGTGGGTGGAGGGCAGGGGTTGGGGCCTGGGTTTGTGTCTGCTAAGCACCTCCCCACCCACAGTCAGGGTGGGGGTGGTCACTGAGGGTCCCCAAGAGGCAACCCCCAACCTGGTCCCCACAGCTGGTTCTACAGCAAACCATATCCTGCCTCACCCTGAGGTGCACCCAGCTGCAGCCTGATTCCCAAGGGGGCCACAGCGTCCCTGCCCAGCTCCCAGTGGAGGGGGGGTTATTGGAGTGAGGGCTGGGGGGCGTGGCAGCCCAGATGGTCCTAACCTGTGGGACGCAGGTCATCGCCTCAGTGGGCTTGCAGAACTCTGTCCTTGAAGACCCTCCTGCGGGAGCCCCCGTGGTGGCCCAGCCACTGTGCCCTCACCTACGCTGCCCCTGGGCACTAGTCATTGAGAGAGCATGCGGGAGGGGGCCAACACGGAGCTGCTGGGGTTACTGAGTGCCTGCCACCCCAGGCGTGGTCACCGCAGTGATGGCGAGTTTCCATTCCACTGGAGGAGACACACCCCCAACCAACACACCTGCGAAATGCCAGGGGTCACACGCCCAGCAGAAGAGATTAAAAGGACTTTAGCATACGGAAGGCGCTATATTAGGTGGGGCAGTGGGAGGGGCTCCATTGACTTGGAGGTGAGGAAACCAAGGGGACACTGTGGCAGGGGTGTGGGGAGCTGCAAGTACAAACAAAGGCCCTGAGGTGGGGACATTTTGGGGGACTGCGGAGCTGAGCCAGGCAGGGGACAGGACCAGACTTGGAAGACACTTATGGGGGAGGGTGGTCTCCAGGGCCACGAAGGACCAGATTTACTCAGAGTGGGGTGGGGGCTGCAGGAGGAGTCTGAGCAGAGGCAGGACCCCTCTGGCCCTGGCTGCTGTGTAGCGGAGGGGATGAGGGGACGGGGAAGCCTTAGGTGGCCTCGGACCATTCGGGAGAGGTGGAGGGACAGAGGCAAGTGAGCGGCTGTCCACTTCGTTAGCTCCAGGCTCGTGTGACAGTCTGTAAGGCGCATCTACTCTTTTTTTAAGGAAATGGGAAAATTGAAACGCAATACTGACACGTTAAGATCTTGGTCTCGGTGTTTGTGTGAAGTGCCGAGGTCTGGATTTAAACCTTTTGTGGTATTGTGATTTCCTCAAGTGTGTTGTGCTGAGTGAGGTTTGTCAAATAGATCTTCCTTTAAAAAGAAAAAAAAAAATCTGAGATAAAGCCACCGTGAAAGTAGGGTTTTTAAAAGGACGTTTATGGTTCTGGTTGGAAACCAGGCAGGAAGTGGGGACAGTGGTTGTTGGGTCTGTTCTGCAGGGCTGCACCTGCCCGAGGACAGGGGCTCCAGCCCAGCAGGCTGACCCCAGCCGCCCTCCAGCTCATGCCCCAGGCCAGTGGCGGGCTCTCAGCTCTCGGCTCTCCCCTCCCTGGGGTGTTTGGGCCCCTGAGCACTTCCTGCCTGGTGGAGGAGGTGAGATGCCAGATAGGGAGCCTCGCCCGTGGCCTGGGAGCGGCCTGTGGGCTGGGCCTGTCCCACTGAGTCATGTCCCTGGTGTCCCTGTTATGGCTCTTCTGCCCTCGTGTTGAGGAAACCCCATCTCCCCAGGGACATTGGAGCCTGAGTACCATGGGGCCTAGACTTCTGCCCTGGATGTGGTTGCTACTGGGGGTTGGGGATACCCCCAAGGGCTGCAGATGACAAGGGTCCTTCTCTGCGGAGCATCTGGAGGTGGCCTGGGAGTGGGAGGGCTGGCCGCAGTCCAGACCCCCTCCCCCACGTCCACACCCTCGCCCTTGCCTAGGTCACCCAGGGCCTCGTCATCGGATGGCTCAGCAGCCGCTTCCCGGAGGAAGTGCTGGTCCGGGCCAGCGTGCTGGTCTTCATCGTGGTAGGACTGGCCATGGTGAGAACGCCCCCCTTGGGCTGCTCCCCTGAACCCCTGCACGTGGGCATAGCTGCTCAGGCCTGCCTGGAGCCCAGTTTGTGCATGAGCCCCTGGGCCTGCCTCAGGCCGTGTCACATTGGGCCCCAGCCCCTCCACCCCCACCCAGAGCCACCTCCGTCGGGCGAACGGCCAGGGTGGAAGGGAACGGGCAGGACCTCAGGGATGGGCCCCGCGTGAACCGCACAGCCCCCGCTCAGCTCAGCCACTCCCACCCCGCCAGGCGCTGATGTCCAACGTGTTCCACTTCTGCCTCCTGGTGCCCGGCCTGGTCTTCAGCATGGGCACCCTCAACGTGGTCACCGACAGCATGCTGACCAAGGCCGTCGCAGCCTCAGACACCGGTGAGGGGCAGGCCCTCCTCCCTGGGAAGCGGGTGTCTGAGTGGGGGGTGGGCAGCCCAAGGGCCCAGGTGAGAATCCTGCCCACCACCCAGCCCAGCACCAGCCCCCGCTGACCAGTCCGGGGTCAGGCCGGGAGGATGGCAGGAGAGCTTCCCGGAGGTGGCGTCTGGCTCAGCTCTGGCAGCAGGCCAGGCAGTGGCCGGCTGAGCAAAGGCGCAGATTTCAAAGGTGCCGGCAGAGGCCAGTTAGGAAGACAGCCCAGGGAGCCAGAGAAACAGGAGAGGGGCAGACGAGGGGAACACACGAGGGCCTTGCCTGCCAGCCTGGGAGGCTGAGGGGGGCTTCTGTCCCCTCCCCCAACCCACATAAGTGCTCAGGTGCTTCCTAAACGAATGAGTGAGTGAATGAATGAACGCAGCTAGGAAGCTCCCAGGCCACCCTAGGAGACACAGAGCCCCACAAGACATAGACCCCCGCAGCTCCCATTCTGGACCCAACTTTCTTTCTTGAGGCCTAGGAGAGTCCCCCCATCCAGATTGGGGGTCCTTTGGTCCTGACGGTGCTGAGTTCCTGCCCCCTGCCCTGCCCAGGCACAGTGCAGGTGCACGCTGTGAGCTCGGTGGGCTCCTACGGGCTGGCTGAGCCAAAGCACTCCCAGCAGCAGGGCCAGGAGGCTCAGGGTCTGGCTGACCCTCCATCCACCTGCCTGCCTGGGAGAAGCAGACCAAAGGCTAGAGGCCTGGAAGGGGCAGACCTGTTCTCAGGGCTTCCCTGGGGCCTCCGAGGCCTCCCAGGACTATGTCTCCATGGTGCTAGGACAGCAGGTCCCTGCATGAGCTGGGCCAGGCTGGGCCAGAAGCCTTCCTGGAGGAGGTGGGCTGGCACTTTGGAGATGCCAGGAGAGGGAGCAGAAGAGTAAGGCCTGGCGAGATGACGGCAGTAGGAGGAGGCCCAGGCCACCAGGGCCACGTCATGCCTGAGGCACCACCCTCAGCTTGGAAGGAGCCAGGACCTGGTTCCCAGCACCAGCCTGGGAATCCGGCCCGCAGAGGGGGCGGTAATTGCTCCCTGGTGTCTGCAGGGCGTGTGGGCAGTGGGAGAGGCTGCTCTCAAATCCCCACCTCCACCGGGCCCTGAGCCTGGGTGGGGCCTCACCAGGCCTCTTCCGGCTGAGCAGGCCCTGGATCTCCGATACCCAGAGGCCTGGGCTCTGAAGCTAGGGACCTAGGGCGTGTGGGCAGTGGGAGAGGCTGCTCTCAAATCCCCACCTCCACCGGGCCCTGAGCCTAGGTGGGGCCTCACCAGGCCTCTTCCGGCTGAGCAGGCCCTGGATCTCCGATACCTAGAGGCCTGGGCTCTGAAGCTAGGGACCCTCTGGGTAGTTGGGACCAGAGCTCGCCACCCTCAGGAGCTGGGAATCGGGCAGAGGGTGTCTCCCACCTTGAGTCCTGGGGGGCTTTCACTTATGAAATGTGAATACCCCCCCCACATTGTCCGAGTGGTAACAACAACCACACATGTGCATGTGTACTCTGGGGACAGCTGACTGGAGGGCCGTGGAGATCTGGGCTGTTGGGTAAAAGTGCTGAGGCTCAGGAGGGGGCAGCCAGGTGAGCCTGGGAAGCGGGGTCACTCTCATCGCTGGGGCTGCAGGAGGCAGGTGGGAGGCCCTACCTGCTCTCCCAGAAGCCCCTCCCCAGCCCCATGGGGGCATTTCAGGGAGTCCATAGGAGGGCTGTGGGGGATGGGTGTCTGGAGAAAGAGCTGATGGCCAGGGGGGATATGGGGGTGTCACTAGGGGTGTTGTGCCCACCGTGAGCCCTGGCCCCAGAAGCCCATGGTGGCTCACAGGACCCTGGCCAGGTCCCCCCTTCCCCCATCACCAGCCCTGAGTGGCGGGCACAGACCTGGGAAAGAGCTGAGAGCCAGCTCCCCAATGGATCTCCTGAGCGGGAGGTTCCTGGCCCCAGGCGCAGGTGCCATCTCCCTGGCAGGCCTGGGAGGGTGGGGCTGCTGTCTGTGACCTGCGGCCCCTTCCCAGGCTCCTCCTGCGCTTGGGAACTTTCTGGAGTAGGGAGAAGGTTCAGCCCCAGATCCAGGAAGCACCCTGTGCTGCCCCTGCGTGGCTGGGTGGTCCTCAGGGAGCAGACCCTGCATTTCACTCCAAAGGTCTGGGCGGGGATGGGGGGTCTGGAAGTTAGGGGAAGGCAGGTGGAGAGACCCAGTGGGTGTTTGGGGGACTACCTCACACCGGGCTGTGTCCAGGAAGCGGGTGGCCTGCAGAGGGACCTGCCCGGGGCTGAGTCCCGTCTCCACCCCGCAGGGACCATGCTGGGCCTCTGTGCCTCTGTGCAGCCGCTGACCCGCACCTTCGGGCCCACCCTGGGCGGCCTCCTGTACCGCAGCTTCGGCGTCCCCGTCTTCGGCCATGTGCAGGCTGCCGTCAACATCCTTGTCCTGCTGCTGCTGTGGAGAAAGCCTATTCCCCGGAGGAAGGACAAAAGCTGGTGACCATTGCCCCCGGACATGGATTGGCAATAAACTCTTTCAGGACCTTTTCCGCCGCGATTTCTGCCGGCTCCCACCTCGGGGTCTGCCTGCGTCGGGGCGAGGGATGGAGCTGCAGAGGCTGAGGGCTTCTTGGAGGAGGGGGCCTGCTGCTGGTTCCCAGGGCTCCAGAGAGGACAGAATCACCCAAGGTTGACCCCGGTCATGTGTCCAGCCTCCAAGTCCCCCTGCTGCCACCCAGACAGCTCTGCTCACACCCCGGGAGAGGGGGAGCTCTCTGCCCAGCCACTGCCCACCCCCAGCCTGCAGTGGTGGCCGAGAAGATCAGGGAAGCACGGCTTGGGAGGACTAAGGTAACGGCCCTCACTGTGTGGGGGAGTCCAGCGGAGAAGCCCCAACCCCCTCTGGCCCCAGAACTGCACCAGGGATGCTGGCCCAGCCACCCGAAGGGGGGCTCCCTGGGGTCTCCCTCTTTCAGCCTCTTCATTCTAGAGCTGATTCATGGGCCGGGTCCCACATCACATCACCGTCTTCTTGGTCTCTTGATGGCCCTCACTGGAGGGTGCCAGCAGCCTGGGCCAGGAGGAAGGGACCAAGACAACAGACCTCAGAGCCTGGGATCACCTCCCATGCCCTCAGCCCCCACCCCCCAGCTCTGGGCTCTTGGGGGAAGGGGCACTGAGCGTGGGGAGGCCAGGCCAGGCCAGCCCAGCCGCTGTGACCAACTGACCAATCTGGGGAGAGCAACCTCGATGGGAGTCCTTAGATGCTCCTGAGACCATGAAGGCCATCCCTCCCCCAATGGGCTTTCTTTAAAAAAAGCCATTAAAATGTGGAGTCCCCAAACCTCAGAATTCCTTAGTCCTCAGACTGGAAGGGGCCTTAGAGAGCCAAGACCGCTCACCCCCTCCAGCCTAAGAGCTCAGGCCAGAACTTGCCTCTGCTTGAACCCCACCAGGGACGGGGGTCTCACCTGCAGGCCTTGGCCACTCGTCCAGGTCAGACTCTGGGTGAGAGAGGTCCTCAGTGTAGGGCAGGGTTGGGGGCCCAGGGGCCAGCCAGTTGAGGCAAGTGATGGATGTTAGGGCCCAAGTTTTGTCCTTCACTCCCCAACGTCTACCTCCCCCAGCCGGCATCCTCCAGCTAGGAAGGTCCCGGAAACAAAGGCCCTCACTGGGCTGGGATCAGTGCCCTGTCCCCTTTTCCAACCTCCTTGGTTTGTTCATCGCCAACAGATCTTCTGGGTGGGGGGTACACCTCCTGTGCCCTGCCCTCTGGGCAACCCAGACACACTGTCTTGATCCATCTCCGTCTTACAGAGGATGAACTGGGGCAGGGAGGGTGGAAGCTGCCACCTGTCAGGCACCTCAGGGAGTGGGACGGGTTTGATGACAACGGCATGGTCCTAGGCCAGGCTGTGGATGCTCAGAAATCTCAGCCTCCTGCCCCACCATTGGAGACAGCCCAGACCTCTCTCCCATCTGTTTGAGAGCAGTGCTGCAGGCACTGGCCAGGAGGGCTGGCAGCTGGGCTCTGGGGAGTACTGCGGGCCGGCAGCTGGAGGGCCAAGGGCTTCCTTCCACTTGCTGCAGGACAGGTGGTGTGTGGGCGGGAGGGGACAGTTGGAGAAGGACACCCCACCCGACTGCAGCAGGAGCTTTGATCTGGAGAGGGGCCAGGGGCACTGGCCTCGGTGGGGGAGTTTGCCAGTCAACTCCTGGAGCAGGCACTGCCACCAGCCTTGTCCTCCCCAGGCCACATGAGTGGGAGGTATCCAGGGCCACACCCCGGCACTTCCTGGCCTGCTTGCAAAGGAGGGTGTGGGCCAGGCGGAACAGATGACACTATTCATTCAAAGGCGGTTCCGGTGCCTTTCAGACCAGCCCGGCTGCGGTCCCCTTCCCTCCCCGTTCCCAGGCCCCCAACCCGCCCAGCAGGAACCTGACTGCGCCACAGCCCGCTGGTAGAAAAGAGAACAGGTCAAGTAATTTATTTGGAATGGACACACGGATGCAAAAACAAAATATTAAGACAGAACGTTTGACGACAAATAACCATCAAAATAAATACGTAGACAGTCCAATAACTTAACGCGCCCGCGCTGCGGGGCGAGGCTCCCGCACAGACGAGAAGGTCCTCCGAGGGGCAGGGAGGCGTCCGGCCCGGTCCCCGCGTGGCCAGCGGGTGGGCGGCCCCTGGACTCCTGCCT
>NW_007730723.1:332029-342891 GCF_000696425.1 Galeopterus variegatus
CCGCGGTGAGGACAGGCTGTCCAGGGCCCCTCCTCCCGCGACTGCCGGCAGGGGGACCGCACAGAGTCCTGCTCCTGGGGGTGAGAACCAGCCAGGACCCCCCTCAGTCTGAAGGGCCGTAATATGAAAACGGGAGCTCCGATTTTAAAAGTATGAAAAGTTTCAAGAAGGTGACGACGAGCATAAAGCCGAGTCCTGGGTTTAACCAACCCCGCCCGCCCTCGCTGTGTGCCCGGGCGAGTCCCCTAACCTCTCAGTCAGCCCAGAACCGGGGTCAGCTGAGGCCCTGCACCAGGCTTCCGCGCATGGCATCGGGTGGCGGCTGTTCCACAGGTCCCTGCCTGTGTGGCCAGGTGGGGGAAGGGAGGGAGCCAGCCACAGGGGTGAGGAGCCCCATGCACCTGGCTCAGGAGCACAGCGGGTGTGGGCATGGGGTCCAGGAGGACAGCTTGGAGGACTCCGTGGGGAAGAACTGGGTGCCAGGGAAGAGTTCCTGGGGAGACCTTGAAGGGCCACTCAGTGTCCGTGTGCCAGGCACTGTGCCCAACCTCCAGCCACTAACCCAGAGAACACCCCAAAGCGGGTATTCTAGCCCCCACTTCGCTGATGAAGAAACAGGCCCCTGGAGGAAAGGGTCAGAGAAGGGACAGAAGACACAGACAGGAGCAAAGACAGGGCTTGAAACTGCGGAGGAACCCAGTGGCAGGAAGAGAGCCTAAAGGGCCGGGAAACCAGGCATGCAGCCCACAGGCGTGCCCAGCTCCTCTGCCCTGGCTGCTCTCAGGGGAGGCTGGGAGGACAGGATGCAGTAGGGGGGGCCTGACTCTGTGGCTCCACCCTCCTGCCCTCCGCAGGGGGCTTCCTACCAACCTGGGGCCCCTCTCTGCTGCTCCTCCCACGGACAGGGTTGAGACTCTGGGGAGGTCAGCCCCTTGTGGGCTGGTGGGAATCAGGTCTAGGGTCCCGGAGGGGAGGGAACAGGCAAGGTCCATCCTTGCCCCGGGAGCCAGAGACCCTTCACTGCCATGGGCACTCAGGTGCTCAAAGCCCTGGGCTCCTGCTTGGGCCAAACCAGCATGAACCTGGTCAGGAATTTAGAAGCTGAGGGGAGCAGGCTCCCAGTCCTGACCAGCCACGGGCCAGCATGGCACTGGGAGAGCCCCAGGTCACCTCTGTGGAGGTGGCAACAATAATCAACATCCTTGGGGGCTGTGGTGTTTGGAGGAGACCACATACCACCCGGCAGGTGCTGGCATGTGGGGCCAGAGCCAGCCACCGCGGAGGGCGCCACAGCAGCTAGCTGAGCGCACCGCCCGGCTGGGCTGCCCAGCCTTCTTTCCCAACTCCTGGACAGGACGGGCTGATCACCATCCTGCCGGCGCCCACCCCAGGGCTCCATCGCCACCCCCCACTGGACCCACTGGACCCAATTCCCCACCGTCCACTCCACCAGCTCCTCTCCCAGCCCTTCCTCACCTGGGGCTGAGCTACCTCCCAGCCTAGTAATGCCCCTGGGAGGGGCAGTTGCCCTGTCTTAGGGTACAGAAAACAGTGGCTCAGAGAGGTGCAGAGAACTGCCAGGGTTGCACTGCCAAGAGGGGATTTGTCCCCACCCCCAAGCAGGCTCTTCTCAGGACCTCCTCTAGAGGGTGGGGACTGTGATACCAGCTTCTCAGGGGTAGGGGGAGGAAGCAAAGCACCGACATAAGACCCCCAAGTGAGGATCTTTCAGGGGATCCCCCCCTCCTGGGGCCATTTGATAGCCAAGGGCACAGACAATCCTCCAGGACAGTGCGGAGACTGGGACACCCCTCCTTCCCAGCTTCCTGCTGGGCACTGGGGATCCCAGTGTGGATTTGGGCTACACGCCTGGGAGCTGCATCCACTAGGCTTCTAGGTCACACAGGTGCTGGGGAGGGGGAAGCCGCTGGCCGGAGAAATGCCAGTCTGACACCCGCAAGGAGGCTGGTGTGTCCCTGCTGGGTGCCAGACCCACAAGGCCTCATCTCTCTCTCATGGTCACCCCAGGAGGTAGCAGCTATGGGGATTGCTTTCCTGGTTTTGCAGGGAACATGGGGTGGGGGTCTCAGAGAGGTGAAGTGACTCAGCCAAGATCACACAGCCAGCCGGTGGCATCCAAAGCTGCCCTGTTCTACTGCACCCTGGGGCCCATGGGCAGGACATGACCCCCGCTCAAGTGGCTGAGAGGGTTCTGGGTTGGGAACGTTTTCCTAGAACAGGAAGGGGGCACTTGCTGGGCTCTGCCTCACATTAGTGGTGCCAGGCAGCGGCACTCCAGGTAAGTGTACTGAGGGGCCCCCACCGCCAGGCAGGTGTGGCAGGACAGAGCCTGGGTCCCGAAACATCTGGCCAGGGACGTTGACTGTCCTGCCAGCGGTCTGGCTCCCAGCACTGCAGCCCAGCTGTGTTCAGCCGTGGGCACCTCTTCAAAACTCCCCAAGTGAGGTCACTTCCCCGTCCCCATGGTGACGAGACTGGCCCTCCAGGCACTTGCCCAACCTGCCCGGCAATCCAGCTAGCCTGTGAGAAAGCTGTGTGTCATGAGCCTGGTCCGGGTGCCCGGGGCTCGATACCATCCTCTTCCTGTGGGCGGTGGTGCTCAGGCCCTGAGACCCTCTGCTCCTGCCTCCTCCAGGAAGCCCTCTCAGATTGCCAGGGCACGCTTTAAGGCCTGCCTCCTGCCAACCACCTAACTGCCGGGCCTTACCTGCTCGGGCATGAGCCTGGGAAGGGTGGGGGAGGGAGGCCTAGGCTGCCTGGAGTCACAGCACCTGAGAGGAGCCCTGATGCAACCTAACCGGAGCCGCCATGGCCCATGAGCCAGGGCCTGTGACTCAGGCCCGCCATGAATCGCTCCGCTCTCAGCCGCAGCCTGAGGAAAGTGAGAGGCCTGGGGTGGGGGCCTCCCCACCCGGCTGCAGCACTTGCTGTCGGCCCAGCATTGGTCTCTGGGGGTTTCGTCCTCTGTCCCCTCGTCTGGTTTCTGGGGTGCCTCCCCTGGAGTCTGGCAGGCCTGTTCCTCTGCGGCTCCTCTCCTCACAGTCTCCAGCTTCTGTGCCCAGTCACCCCCATCTCTGCTTCCGCTGTCACATGTCCTCTGACTCTGACCCTCCTGTCTCACTCTTAGCAGGCACCTGTGATGACTCAGGGTCCCTGATAACCAGGATCATTTCCAATCTGAAGGTCTCTTCATCTGGTCACATCTACAAAGCCCCTTTTACCAAGTGAGCTCACCTCCACCATTCTGGGGACTAGGACGTGGACATTTGTCCTCTGAGGCCCCCTGTCAGAGGGGTCTCTACACACTACTGGCCTGATGGTGGGCCCCTCACAGCCCCCAGCCCCTTCCTGAGCTTTCTCAGACACCCACAGCCCCCTCCCCCTGGCTCTCTGCTGAATGGGCTGAGGGTGGATGAGCCTGCCTGGGACTCTGAGCCGGGGCCTTGTCCCCACTTTCTCTGCATCCTTCTTAGAGCTTTAAAGAAACCCCAATAACAGGGCCTGGGAGTGCATCTCACAGGTCCTCTCCCCCAACCCCACTGCAGAGCTGGGACAGCCCAGTGGGGTGGGGCTTGTGCAGCTCACAGAGGGTCACAGCTGTGGAGGGCACCCCCTCTGCTCAAGTGCCTACCCACTCCTCTCCAGGGTCAACCCCACCATTAGAGGTGGGGTCCTGGATCCTGAGGAGGATGGCACCTGCTGGAAATAGGGCAGGTTGAGACCCGAAGACCTTCTGAGGCCTCCCTGGTGAACCCCAGGCTGCGGCAGCTGACCCTAGGCGACTGGCCAGCCCCTGCGCCCCGTTTCTGGGTCCTCCTGTGCCGCACCTCCGCACTCACTGAGACTGAGGCGCCGGCCTCTCCCACAGGACTGGCTTCCTGCCAGGCAGGTACTGGCTGGGCTGGGGGCTGGGAAGGAGGTGAGGCTTCTCCCCACATCTCAGACGCAGAAACTGAGACCCAGGGAGGTTCAGAAACATGGGCGACACCACAGGCTTCTTGAGGAACCCCAGAGAGAAAGAGTCCTGGAGGGTGGGCCAGCATGATTGCCCCATGTGTGTGGCCTGGCACCAGCTGCCCCGTTTGGGAAGGAGGTGAGGCTTCTCCCCACATCTCAGACGCAGAAACTGAGACCCAGGGAGGTTCAGAAACATGGGCGACACCACAGGCTTCTTGAGGAACCCCAGAGAGAAAGAGTCCTGGAGGGTGGGCCAGCATGATTGCCCCATGTGTGTGGCCTGGCACCAGCTGCCCCGTTTCTCCTGGGCCCGGGTTGGGCCAGGCCAGTCCTGTTGGTTGTCATGGAAAGTAACATCCGGCCACAGCCCTAGAAGGGCTGAGTCAGTATGGCCAGGCTGGGCTGGTGACTGGCACTCTAAGATGACAATCTTGGCTGGGTGTGTCCAGGCCTCACCCTCCTGCTGGGACCCAAGGAGGCTGCAGAGTGTCCAGGGTCAGTGGCCTGGTGCAGACCCAGACTCCAGCCTGAGCTGTGTGTGACCTGGCACAGAGGCTCTGAGCCTCGGTGTGCATCTCTCCAATGGGGAGGGTCCTGGACACAGCGCCCAGAAAATTACATCAAATTGAGTGGGATCGAAAGCTCAGCCAGGGCCAGCCTGAGGAGAGGTCCTGGAGACCCTGCTGGCAGGGGCCTAAGTCCACATTTTGCCACAGCAGCTGGGTGGTCCCACTGGTGGAGATCTGAGGTGGTTTGGTGAGTTTTGGCAAGCGTATACACTGTGTAACCATTTCCATCTCTCGGCTCCTTGGTCAATCCCCTCACCCAAACCCCTCCCAGACAGCTGTCCCCGCTGTGGTTTTGCAGGTTCTAGAACTTCATAGAAATGGGACTGTCCATTGGTTAGAGCTGGTGCTGATAAAACCAAGGTCAAGAGTTCAGGTCCCTGTACCAGCCAGCCGCCAAAAACAACCAAAGCAAAACAAAAGAAATGGGACCGTCCAGTACATCCTCTTTTGTGTCTGGCTCTCTGACAAATCGATACTTCATCCTCTCACTGCTGAGGAGCATTCCAGTGTGTGAGGTCAGCCTGACGTCACTGTCTGCCTGCTGGCAGCTGACGGAAGCACCTGAGCCACCTGCACAGGGGTGTGGGGGTCACAAGAGGGCAGCAGAGTGAGTAAAGGGCGAGCCACCACAGGGAGGGAGGGGCAGTGGGGCCCATGGGAATCACAGGAGGGGGCTCCCACACCCAAGAGAATGGCAAGGACCCTTGGGAAGGGGCATCGTGCCAGCCTGGGCCAGGGAGGGCCAACATAGGCTGGGGCTGGGCTAGAGGCTTGGCCATTGGCCTCCCCCCATACCCCAGTTTGGGGCAGTCCAGGAGGCCTGCTGGGACAGGTAGGCAGAGCTGGTGGTGGTGGCAGCTGGACCCACAACTGGGGAGAGGAGGGACGGCCCTTTTACTCAGCCCAGGCTGGGCCGGGTGGGCGGCTACCGACCCACCCAGGGTTGCCGCAAGCCCCACCTTCCGGGCTGCCTCCGACCGCTCCGTGAGCTTTTCTAGCGTCCACGGGTGGACTTGTGGTGACAACTACATGTTCACTGAGGTCCCTGAGCTCCTTGGCCACTGAAGGACCACCTTCCTTCCCTGTGACCCTGGGGAGCAGGCAGGTGGAGACGCCAGTGACCACCCAGGGCAACAGAGGCCAGAGGCACTGGGGGTCCAACAGGAGGGGCCAAGGTGGGATGTAGGGAGGTCGGTGGCCTTGGACCCACACAGCTTCTCAGGCTTCGAGTTGGGGTTATGCATCCAAACATCCTTGGAACAGAACAGCACCTGAGGGGAGCCGCTCAGCCTGAGGCCATAGGAACCCAGCAAAAGACTCGGGTGGCTGTGGGGTCCTCCAACGCTTCTTATTCAAAAGGAAAATAAACCCAAATACCTCTGGAAGGTCACAGCTTAAACACTCCTCCTCCCTTCCCCACTGTGATAATGTATTTAGCCTTTGCAATTCCTAAAATCCTTGCAATCTCCTGAGTGATGAGTGTCTTTTGTCTACTAATGAATGACTGGTGGCTGGGGTCCTAGGTAGCTTCAGGGCAGAGGGTGGTCACCAGAAAGTCCAGAGCAGGCTGAGAGGATTGGGACTTCCAGCTCCCCCAATCCCCCCACAACCTCCTGGGAGGGGAGAGGGGCTGAAGACTGAGTTGATCACCAGTGGCCATGATGTAAACAATGGTGTCTACGTAATGAAGCCTCTTTAAAAACCCACAAGGCCTGGGTTCGGAGGAGCTTCCAGATAGCTGAGCACATGGAGCTTCCTGGAGGGTGGTGCCCGGGGTGGTCAGAAGTTCCATGCCCGTCCCCACTCCTCACCCCGTGCAGCACCTCACCTGTATCCTTGGTGATATCCTTCATTAAGAACCGGTAAACGTGTTTCCCCGAGTTCTGAGAGCTGCTCAGCACCTCAGTGAAACCCAAGGAGGGAGTTGTGGGCACCCTGATTTATAGCTGGTTGGTCAGAAGCCCAGGAAAAACACCCTGTGGCTCGAGACTGGCATCGGAAGTCAGGGGCAGCCTTATGGGACTGAGCCCTCGACCTATGGGATCTGACGCTCGCGGGAGCCAGTGTCGGAATTGCATTGACTCAGTGGACACCCAGCTGGCACCCACTGCCGGACAAGCTCTGCTTACTCAGCGTGTGGGGAAAGCCCCCCACATCTGGTGTCAGAGGTGTTGTGTGACTGTGTCAGGAGAGTACAGGGAAAGGAAGAGATAGTTACTGCTAGTCTCCAATCATTTGTGTTGATCTAACACCACAGAACCCTGTGCCCCTTTGCCTGGCCCCAGCTGCTCTCCAGCTTCCAGTTTTGCCAGCACCTCCAGATGCAATCCCCAGGTGCATGCACATGGCACCTGTGCACACTGCACGTGGCTCTGCCCCTGCCTGATCGTGGCCCTCAGCACACTGGGTGTCCTCGCAGGAACCAACTCAGCCCACCTGCTGGGGACTGACTACAGAGGCCTCGCTGCCCTTCCTCGCCATTTCAAACTGCTGGCAGGCCACGGTGTGCCCATCCTGCCCACATGCACTAGCGTCAATCCCTGGACCATCGAACTGCTGTGGAAGGCAACACTGCTCACTGGAGAGGCCGCAGCAATCCAAGCCATCCCGTGTTGTCAGTCTCTCCCCTGTCACACTGTGTCACCACATGGACCACTGCCAATCCATAGATGAAAAATAGCCTTCCCTCAACTTCCACATCTTCAGCGAGGATAAGAGTGAATGCAGCCCATTGCCCACCAGGGACAACGGGCAGGAGCCAGGCTAGAGGCAGGCCATGGACCACTGCCAATCCATAGATGAAAAATAGCCTTCCCTCAACTTCCACATCTTCAGCGAGGGTAAGAGTGAATGCAGCCCATTGCCCACCAGGGACAACGGGCAGGAGCCAGGCTAGAGGCAGGGAGGCCACCTGTAAGGTCGGATCTCCAGTGCCACTGAGACCTGGGCCAGTATCCCAGCACTAAAACTGTCCCTCTGAATTTCCTGTAATTACTTCAGCACATCACTTTCCGCAATCATTGTAGTGAATAAACAGGTAATTTATAAACAGGTTCATTTAAAATGCCCTGGGGGAAACTGACATTGAGCTTGTGGTGCCTTCTTGAAGTGGATTCTGTTCAGGCAACAGCCCACTCCTGCCAAGGGCATGACCACTGTGGGTGGGCAGTGAAGACAGTACCCCAAGCTTGTGGGGCCCTTCCTCCGAGGTGCTCCAGGCACTGAGAAGACAGGAGCCTCCTGCGGGTCACTGTGGAATGGCACTTGCCTGAAAGGCAGCCAGGAGGAGCAAGGCACTCACGCACGCTCAGGAACCTGCCTCTTCTCGGCAGCCCATCAGGACAGGGGGTCAGGACTGGGCGCACCCTAGGGGCTCCATGAAAGCTGAAAAGCCTGAGACCAAGTTCTCCTGGGTGCTTCTCCAGAGGGGATTGGGGGAAGGGCTGCAGCATGGACGCTCTGGCCCCACAGCCTCAGGGTCTTGCTGAAAGCACATTTACTTCTAGCCTGCGCCCAGTCCTTCCTGTGCCTTCCCCTGGCCACCAGGGCCTCTCCCTTCTTGCCGCTCCCAGGGAGAAGGCAGCCAGGCAGGTAGGTCCTGGGTGAGCTAGAGGGAGGGCCCAGCTGGCGACATGGCAGCCAGCTCCATGGCTCCTTCCCTTGGGCGCTGCCAGGGCTGGGATTCCCACGGTAAGGCAACAGGCAAGAGCCTGGGCAGCAGGTGGTTCTGGGTGGAGTCTCCCCTCTCATTAAGGAAGGGAAGAGACATCAGATAATCACCAGCAAGACGACAGATCAAACAGAGGGTTTATGTGGGAAGTTTCCCTCTCAGAGCTTTCTGGATCTACCAGGCACAGCCCCATAAACTCTGAGAAATGCCCCCATCCTTGCAGCAGGAACAAAGTCTTTCCTGCGAGCAGCCAAGGGCCCATGTGAAGCCCCCAAACCACTCCACAGAACAGGCCCACATGGAGCATGAGACTGCAGGTCTAATGGGCAAACGCAAGGCATCCTTTTTCTAACAATGAGCTTTCAGAGCTTCAAAAACGGAATGTAAAAGCAGAAGACTGCACATCCTGCACCAATACCCAGAGCCCTGCAGAAGAGTCCAATGCGGGGTGGAGCCACGTCTGTGAGCCTTCCAAAAGGGCGCGCCCGCCCACCTGCTGCTCCCACTGGATTCCCCTGTGAAGAAAGACATCAGCACCGCGCTGGCTTCATGTTTCACAACTTTAATAGAATATTCTAACTATTCTGTACAAATTGAAAACACCGTATTCAGTTACAAATGTGTTATAAGGTAAGGCTGAGCACTCTACACGCCTGGTCACACTGGACACGGCTGTCCCTGGCTGCAGGGGACTGCTGTCACACACTGGGAAACCCCACACACCAGCACCAACCGGCCACCCCAAACCCAGGGCTTTTAAGACAGGATGAATGGTGGCCCCCGGAGACAGAGCGGCTGAGAAAGCGAGACTTGACGTTCACCCAAGGGGTGGGAAAGCTGCTCCTGGCGGCCCAGCCCTAACCAGGGAGAGCTGGAAGCATGGCTCTCCGGCTATAACCTGCACTCTCCAACAGCACCGAGGGGTCCGTATGTCACGAGAACAAGCTTCCGCCTCAGTGACAGATGCCAGGATGCAGCGGCATTTCTTCCACACTGGCCTCACTCCCGCTAGGAGATCGCACATCCTCTTGGTGTCACCAGTGTGGTTTCAGAAATTGTAGGGATGAGCGACAGTATAGGTTCAAAGTTCTCACAAGCATGAAGGAATAAATAAATACAAGGATGAGCCACTAAGCTCCTGCCTCAGAGCCGGTGTGCGCCACAACCCCACCCCCACCCCTAGAAAAATAAAACACGAGAAAACAACGTTCTAAGAGAACATGACCTTGCTCTACAAGGCTGAGGCAGCTTCCCACGCGGCAGTTTAAGTGGCTGGAAACAGTGTGCGGGTTTCTTCAAACGAAAGGACTCAGTCCAACTGCAGGAGCAATAGAGTAGGCCCTGGATGCCCTGGACCCACACCCCCACAGCTCTGCTCTTTCTCCTGCGTGACCCCCTCCCCAGCCCCATGTGGTCTGTGGGGCCCTCCCAAAGGGCAGGGCCTGGGAAAGTCCAGAGCTACAGGCACCAAGGCCGCAGAGGGTGCTGGAACTAAACCTCCTACTTCTGAAATGCATTTCAGTCGCCACTGTACAAGTTAAGCAAAATAATAAGAAATGAAAAGTGAGAGTGGGAATCATGCACCGGGAAACGCGTCAGACGCAGCGAGCACTGTCCGCGCGGCTGTGCTGTGGCAGGGCCAGGACGTGTGTGCCCAGGGTCCTGGCAGCGGCGTGGGGCGTGCATCTCACTGCTGCTTGCACTCTGCCGGCTGGCTGGGCTCCTTCTGTCAATGAGAGAGAGATGAGACTTGTAGAGGACACAACCAGTGTCAGTGCCCAAGCATCTCCAACCAGCAATAAATCAATGCATTCATTCACTCCTACTGGAAAAATGGTTACTGCAGATGTACTTTTAAAAACAGCAACAAAGTCTTCCTCAAGCTATTCGCCATGTGATACCCTGCATTGCTATAAAGTGTCATCACCCACAAGAAGGCCCTGGCCAGATGCGTTCCCTGGATGTTGGATTTCCAGCCTCTGAAACTAATGAGCCTCTGACCCCAGGTTATCATGGATTCCCAGCGCGGGACAGCCAGGCCAGACGTCACCCAAGAAGCTTATGTCTAACTGGACATTTTCATAGAAGTTGCACACACACAGTTGGCGCCATGTTGGATGCTCTGCTCGTTGAGTGAAGAAAAT
Source organism: Galeopterus variegatus (assembly GCF_000696425.1). NCBI lineage: Eukaryota > Metazoa > Chordata > Mammalia > Dermoptera > Cynocephalidae > Galeopterus > Galeopterus variegatus. The sequence continues at coordinate 342,391 of NW_007730723.1, forward strand.
CCACCGGCATTGCCTGAACCCTGCACCCGAGAAGGGTGCTGCTTCCCCCGGGGAGGAGGACAAAGACCCCCTGCCCCCAGCCCATGAGGATATTGCCGTGAAAGGCTCAGTGGCGGCAGCAGGAACCGGACCGGCACCGGAGTGGCAGGGGCGGCAGCAGCAGCAGCGGTACCGCCTCCTCACCCTGCGACAGTAGCGGCGGCAGCCCCTCCTCACCCGAACATCAGGGTCCTCCAGACCCAAGCGCCCCAACATATCGAGCCGAGCTGGAGCTGACGTGCGGTGGCCGCACTCAGACCAGGGACTCCGCGCACTGCCCCCAATTCTCCTCTGAGTCTGCCTGCTCTGTTCATTAGACTGCCCAGTGGAACAGAAGATACTCTGCTCATTTCATCTGACCTGTGGACTGTGAAAACCCCTGCCACAATGAACAAACATCAAAGATACCAGAAATATGAAAAATCAAGAAAGTACACCACCAAAAGATAATAAATCTCAAGC
>NW_007730723.1:343851-344385 GCF_000696425.1 Galeopterus variegatus
GAAAACATACTCAAAAAAATAGTGGCGGAAAACATCCCAGGTATAGGAAAAATCACAGATTTTCAGATCCAGGAACCTCAACGATCTCCACACATATTCAACTCAAAAAGGTCTTCTCCAAGACATGTTATAGTCAAATTGGCAAAACTCAAAGACAGACAGAATATTAAAAGCTGCAAGAGAGAAGCGTCAAATCACCTATAAGGAAGCCCCAATCAGGCTAACATCAGACTTTTCATCACAAACCCTAAAAGCCAGAAAGGAATGGGATGATATATTCAAAATACTAAAAGACAGAGATTGTCAGCCAAGAATACTCTACCCTGCAAGGTTATCCTTCCGAAATGAAGGGCAAATAGTATATTTCTCAGACAAACAATAACTGCGGGAGTTCACTACCACACGACCACCCTTACAAGAAACTCTCAAGGGAGTACTGGGTTTGGTTCCTGAAAAATAACTACCACTGCCATAAAACCCAAGAAAAATCAAAATGCACTAGTATAATAAAAATGGCATTCATAAAGAGAAAAC
>NW_007730724.1:0-5270 GCF_000696425.1 Galeopterus variegatus
GGGGTGCCCTGTGTCGAGGTAAGTGAATAGCACGTCTCAGTGAGGAGTCACGCCAAACAGAGATGGCTGTCCTGCCCTCCCTAAGCTGGCCTTCTCCACCCCCTCCTGAGAAAATGGAGGCAGCTTTGATGTGGGCGCCTAGCCTGGTGTGGTAGGTGGGCGCCAGGCGGGCGGGGAGCAGTCGGGCTTCGCCCCGCAGGTGGGGCTGGGCTGGGGGTGATTCACAGAGGTCGCAGAGTTGGGCCGGTCTGGCGCGCTGGCTTTCCTGGCCTTTGTTGTCTGGGCTGATGGTTTGTTCCCGCAGCCAGGCTTGGGCGCTCTCAGGAGTCCTCCTCTGTGTCGGCCCCAAAACCTCGAACCTGCTGCCACTTGTTTGTCGATGTAGGATCGTTGTTGAAAGAATTATTCGCCTTTTGTTGCTCTTGGAAATGCAGTCAATACTCTGGTATCACAGTGCACGGCTCACAGGATCGCTCTGTCTCCTGTCACGGCCGCTCCAGACCCGTCACCATCTTAGAATCCCTAATTTCATGTTTTCTGAAGAGGAGAAAGGGTAGTAATCCTAAGCATGCTGATACTTCTTGTCCTAAAGGACCTATATCTTGCCAAGCAGCCGTCTCAGACCCTCGCAGTCGAACTCCATCTCCTCAGAATGGCCTTTACTGTCCATATTTCCATCAGCGTTCTTCTCACCACCATTTAACTAGTCTCTAAGAAGTTCCAAACCTTCCCTGGTTTTCTTGTCTTCTAAACTTCCACCAGCAGCTAGGTTTTTCATAGATTCCTCCTTCAAATTCTTCCAGCCTTTGCCCATTTCTCAGTTCCAAAGCTGCTTCCACATTTTCAAGTGTCTGTTATAAACAACAGCCCACTTCTCTGGTACCAGTTTTCTGTATTAGTCCATTTCTGTTGTTTATAACAAAATACTTGAAACTGGGTACTTTGTAAAAAAATGAAATTTATTGCTTTCAGTTTCAGAGACTGGGAAGTCCAAAGTCCAGGGAACACACCTGGTGAAGGCCTTGGTGGTGACAGTAACACAGGGGTCTTACGTGGCAGGATGACAGAACAGAGAGACAGCTCCTCATACGCTCTCCTTTTAAAGCTTCGCAAAACATGCCCACGACCACTATTAAACCACCAACTTAATCACCTCTTCAAGGCCCCACCTTTCTATTACCATAATAGGATTTCCCTACCCTCTTAACAGTCACAGTGGTGATCAAGTTCTAATACATAAAACTTGGGTGACACATTCAATCCATATCAGCTACAGTCACTCATTCTTAACAAATGCTGACATCCTACGGGACAGAGAGTGTGAAGGCCTTCTACCCTGGACAAGGGCCCCATCTGCTCTCTGGGAAGAAATCCCTTTGTCTATATGTCACATCTGAAATGGGTATTGGGTAATTGGCCATCTTTGGGGAGCTGTATAGATTTAACAGCTATGGCCCACTTTCTGCTTATGCAGGAGAACCTAAAGGTGTTTTATGTCTCAAGCAATCAAGGCTTCTTTAATCCAGACTAATAGTTTCTTTAGCAGTATAGTTGTCTCAAAAACTAGTGCATTCTTATGGTCTGTTTGCTTTCCAGTCAGTTCCATGTGCCAATAACTATAACCGAAGTTATATCTTAGACGTGGTTTTCAAGTCCACCTCAATTCTGCTTGTTTCACTGGGTCTTTGTCATTTATCCTCTACCGTTTGGGATCTGGGAGCCATAAGCTTTTCAACCCTTTGACTCCACAAAAGTCTGGACTCTTTTTATTCCCATTTATTTTAGCTTACAACCCTGCTAATTTTCCCCTGAGTTCACCTCCTTAGTAGCTTAGCAAAGGCTGCCAATAAAACCAACACACATTACTAATAGTCTGCTTTCTAGACTCTTCCTCTAGAGCTGCTAGCTTGAGAGGAGACTGAGTTAAAACAGGTGACAGTTTTGTCACATGCTTTACCACTGCATACCATGAGCCACATCTTTCTAGCTGTCAATAACAGTGTCTTTGACATACACTGCCTGACCATTAAGCCAATGCCATATATTTCAGGTTTTTATTAGGTTTTCACCCCACTTAGATGTACCAATTTCTGTATTAGTCAAATAGGATAGGCCAAGTTGTGGTAAGAAAGAAATTCCAGCAGCTTAACACAATAAAACCATTTCTGCCTAATGGAAAATTGATGCAAATTTTTGTGATAGGGCAACTCTCGACCAGGTGGTGATGCTGGGATAGAAGATTCTTCCAACTGGTGGCCCCATGTCCCCTGGTGTTTCCTCAGAGTCTTCACCACTGGTTTCTCTACACTCAGCTAACCAACAAAGAAAAAGTGTGGAGGGTCACATTAGGTATCTTAGGGGCCAGACTTCCACCCCTCCTGCCATTGGCCAGGACCCAGTCACCTGATCCCACTTAAATGCAAGGTTGCTTATGTGCTTTAGCAGCAGACCCAGGAAGAAGGGGGTGGGGGGGACAGATAATGGTGAATAATAGCATCTACATGCACACAAAGAGGATAAGGTTAACTAGTGTCTTTACCCTGTTCCTGACCCAAACAAAAATCTTAAAATGCCTGGAGCTTCCTCCCAAATTCCTTCGCTATTTTCCCTGTTAGGATTTTCTAGTATTTTAGTTTCACCATCCTTTTTCACAAGCCAAATAAGGTCTTTGTTGGTTGGGTGGGTGGGTGGTTTTTTGTTTGTTTTTACAGTTAGCATTTAATTCATTTACCCACACATCTGACCTCTTTTTGGCTCACTGCTGTTACCTGCCTCCTCTCCGCTTCCGGCTTAATTCACCTTCTTGAAACTATTTCCCATTTGTTCTTCCAGCAAGGGTATAAGACAAATGTACTCTTCAACTTTATATGTCTGCAAATGTCTTTATATCACCTCATTTTTAGTTGAGTGGAAAATTCAGGGTTGTCCATTATTTTCGCTAAGCGTGTTGAGTGTTGTTCTATTATCTTCCGGCATGATTATTTTGACAGAAGTTAGCTCTCGGACCAAGGGCTGTTGATTTTGTAGACAACCTGGGCTGCTTCTCTCTGGAAGCTTTTGTTACTTTAGTGTTCTCTGCTTCACACAGTGTCTAAGTGTGTATTTGTTTCTCTTTGTTTTGTCATACTTGGGACTCTGTATGCTTTTCCAATCTAAGGACCCACCTCCTCCTTCAATTTTAGAACTTCTAACCTATTTTCTCAAATATTGCCTCTTCTCCATTCTCTCTGCTTTCTTTTTCTGGAATTTCTATTAGACATGCATTGGAGGTTTTCATTCTGGGATTTCTCATTGCATCTCTTTCACACTTTACATCTATCTCCCTGTACAGCACTTTTGTTGGTTTCCTCTGGTCTCTCTTCCAGTTCACTCATTCTCACTTAAACCATGTCTAATCTCTTTCACTCAGCATTGAGGGTATATTTCAATGACTAACTTTTATTTCTGGGATTTATGTCTCATTTCTTGAATGTATATTGACCTTTTTTTTTTTGATGCCTTAATCTCACCCTAAGTTTTCTATTCCCTTCATTGTCTCTTTTAACCTTTTAAGCACATTATTACAGTCCCTTTTGTATTTCTCTAATTTCTATTAGTTCTTTGGTGTTTTTTTCCTCTCTCTTTTTTTTTTTCTATTTTTATTTCTCTCTTTTGATGTACCTGCTGACCATCTCTCATAGTGTTGGATTTATTCCTGTGTTTTGTCACATTGTCAATGAGCCTATTTTCACTGGAAATTATCTTTTGTGGGGTCCTACACATGCCCTGTCTTGTGAATGTGTCATTATGGTGCACTTCTGTCATTGTGCTGGGAACTCTATAGGATTCAATAATTCCAGACCAATTCTATGATAGTTTCTAGACTCTGAATTTCCATACAGCATAGCTAATAAGACAATTAGTCCCATACACACATCAGCAGTACTAGTTTCTCATGTTTTTTTCTACGCTCTGTCTACCCTCTAGTTTTCTACCTTCTGGAAGGCAACTCATCAGTACTCCATCCTAAGGCTCGCAGAGTTTCTCTGACTGCACCACCTTTTCACTGTTTGCAGGGACACTCGTTGCAGATCCTCCAAGCACCTTTCCCTGGGTGGGTTAAAACCCAGGCCTTAGGCATAAATTTTTTCATTATTCCCATAAGCCATACGGCATCATGTGCCATGAGTTATTTTCATTTCTGACACCTAAGAGTGTTAATTTTCTTGATTTAAATTTTGCCTATGTATTCAATCTTTCAATTTATATTTATTCTAGCATTTCTTTGTGTTCCCATATCAGTCTAGATGGCCAAGTTGACATCAAGGTAATATATGCAAAGTTAAATATCAGATAGTATCAAAAACTTATAATAAAAAACAAGAACCTCCTCCCTACTCCTCTCCTACATATTACACTAGTTCTACATCACAAGGGCAACTATTTTTAAGTCTTCTAGCTGTTTCTTCTGATATTTACCTCCATACTTAGAAATAATGAATCTAAACTGCTATTTCTTATTGGCAATGTTAGAAATTATCCAGTGATTTCACACCGAGGGTTGCGATCCCATTACCGGTCACGAAAAAAAGACAAAAAGGAAAAAAAAAAAAAAAGAAATTATCCAGTGATTTCATATTATGATAAGAGAACTTAGTTATCTCAATCCACCTTATGTCACTCCTCTTTTTAGCTATGAATTCGATATTTACAACAGTATGATTGTGTTAATATCATTCACTGTTGAGCCAAGTAGTGAACTATGACTGCATTTTCTTCCCACTGCAACTTTGAGATTTTCTGTAAGTTTCTATATGCTCTTTATTTATTTTTTTTTGTTGTTAAATTTTTATTTTGTCAATATACAATGTATATGATTATTATGGCCCATCACCAACACCTCCCTCCCTCCTCCCTCTCTCCCCTCCCCCCCAAGAATGTCCTTTCCGTTTGCTTGTTATAACAACTTCAAAAAGGTATAGTTGTTATATCTTCTTACTCCCCCCCCATGGTTTTTTTGTGTTTGTATGTGGGTGAATTAATTTGTTTATTTTTTAGCTCCCACCAATGAGTGAGAACATGTGGAATTTCTTTTTCTCTGCCTGACTCGTTTCACTCAATATGATTCTATCAAGGTCCATCCATGTTGTTGCAAATGGCAGTATTTCATTCGTTTTTATAGCTGAGTAATATTCCATTGTGTAGATATACCACATTTTCCATATCCACTCATCCGATGATGGACATTTGGGCTGATTCCAGCTCTTGGCTATTGTGAAGAATGCTGCAAT
>NW_007730724.1:7210-18909 GCF_000696425.1 Galeopterus variegatus
GAGTATTCTTGTCTGGTAATCTTTGTCTTTTACTATTTTGAATATATTATCCCATCCCTTTCTAGCTTTTAGGGTTTGTGATGAGAAGTCTGATGTTAGCCTGATTGGGGCTTCCTTATAGGTGATTTCATGCTTCTCTCTTGCAGCTTTTCAGATTCTCTCTTTGTGTTTGAGTTTTGCCAATTTGACCATAACATGTCTTGGTGAATCCCTTTTTGGGTTGAATACGTTTGGGGATCGTTGAGCTTCCTGGATCTGAAGATCTGTGATTTTTCCTATGCCTGGGAAGTTTTCTGCCACTATTTTGTTGAATATGTTTTCAATACAATCTCCTTTTTCCTCCCCTTCTGGAATACCCATGACTCTGATATTTGAGCGTTTAAGGTTGTCTAATATCTCTCTCAGGTTTCCTTCAATATCTTTGATACTTTTTTCTTTTTTCTTTTCTGCTTGTGTTATTCTAAACAGCCCATCTTCAAGTACAGAGGTTCTCTCTTCAACTTCCGTTAGCCTGCTGGTTAAACTCTCCATTGTGTTTTTTATTTCTCTGAATAACTTCTTCAGTTCTGTAAGTTCTGCTACATTTTTTTTTAGGACATTGATTTCCTTGTACACTTCCTCTCTCAGGTTTTGTATATTTTTCTTTATTTCTTCATGCTGTCTAGCTGAGTTTTCTTGTATCTCATTCAGTTTCTTTAGGATTATCACTCAAAATTCCTTGTCACTTATTTCAAGGGCTTCTTGTGGTATAGGATCTAGAGTTTGAGCTTTATTAACTTTTGGTGGTGTACTTTCTTGGTTTTTTGCATTTCTGGTATCTTTTTTTGGATGTTTACTCATTTTGGCAGGGAGTTTCACTGTGCACAGGTTTGACCCTCTGGCTAACTAAGGTATGGTCTGTGTTTGTCAATTTGGTTTGCCTACTCTGTGACTGCTCAGATGGCCCTTAGTGTTCTATATGTGTGTTTGCCTCGGGACTTGGGCCTTACTGAGAAGATTCCTCTCTGGTCAGCTCTGGGTGTTCTCCCTGATCCTTGAGTTCTGGCCCTGGCAGCTGGATCCTGTCCTGCCGGCCCGACAGGGTGTATGAGATCTGTAAGTCTCCACCTCGCTATCCGGGCATTTCCCCTCTCTGTGTGCACACAATGGGGCCTCCCAGAGTGTGCGTCTTTTTTTCTGAGACTCCTCCTCCTTTGCCGGACCCCTCCCCTCTCTGTGCATTCAGTACAGGGCTGGGATATGCTCTTTATTTACATGCAAGGTTTGCTACCTACTTATGTTTCCCCTAAATGCTCCATCATAACAGGTTTTCATTCAACTTATTTGTATTAGTTAGCTATGTCTATGCAACAAATTGCCCCAAAACTTTGTGGCTTAAAACAATGAGCATTTATTGTCTCACAATTTCTGTGGGAAAGGAATCAGACCTGGATTAGCTGGGTCCTCCAACCTAGGACCTCTCTCAGGATGCAATTAAGGTGTCAGCCAGGGCTGTAGTCATCTCAAGGCTCAACAGGGAGAAGAGCCACTTCCAAGCTCATTCAAGTGGTTGTTTGTAGGATTCAGCACCTCATAGACGTTGGCCCGGGCCCTCCCTTGGTTTCTTGTCACATGGGCTTCTCCATCCGGCAGTTCACAACGTGGCAGCTGGCTTTCATCAGAGAAAGCAAGTGAGAGAGCAAGAGAGGGTGAGCAAGATGGAAACAGACTCTTTTTAAACCCTTGTCACTTTTTCAATATCCTGTTTATTAGAAGCAAGTCACTAGGTCCAGCTCAAGAGGAGGGGATTACAGAAGGACATGACTACCAGGAGTCTGAGATCATTAGAAGCCATTTTACAAGATGCCTACCACATCCTTTTTTTTTTTTTTTTTTTTTCCTGGAGATCTCCTCCTCTCTCTTGCTGTAATCTGGACCAGTCAATCTCTAGCCCTGCTCTCAGCTGACATCCTGAGTGTTCTCTTCACCACTTTCTTAAGTCGGAGGCTGTGCTGGATCCCATGTCTCTTTTCCTGGTTTACTTTCTCTCATTTTAGGGAAGTATGTCTGTAGCTGGTGCTCTCTAAAAAAGATACTTGAAAGGCAAATTTTATTTTTTTTAATTTTAATTTATTTTTACTCATACATATTTGTGGGGTATGGTATGTTGTTTCAATACATGCATATATCATACGATGACTCACTTAGGGTAGGTACTGTCAGGAAGGTAACTTTAAAGCAAAAGATAGCTTTTCTAAGTCTTCCCATGTCTGAAATGTCTTTAGATTAATATTCCCTAACATTTGGCTAAGTATAGAAGTCAACATTAAAAATTACTTTCCAGCAGAATTTGTAAGGCCTTGCAGGATTTTCTTCTAGCATCACGTATAGCTGTTAGGATGCCTGATTTATCATTCCTCTGTAAGTTACTTGTTTTTCCATCCCCTCTGGAAACCTTTAGAATATTCTCTTTATCCTAGATGTCCCAAAATTTTGCAATGATATTATTTGGTTAAGGCCCAGTCTTCACTACTAGGTTGGCTACACCATGTACCTTTTCAGCCTGAGATTTATTTCCTTAAGGTATAAGAATTGTTTTTCTATATTTTCTTTGATAATATCCTCTTTCCATTTTATCTCTTTTTTCCTTCTAGAAGTCCTATTCATTCGATGTTGGGCCATCAAGATCAAGGGTAAGCAAATGTTTTTTTGTATAAGGCCAGACAGTAAACATTTCAGGCATTGTGGGCCACAGATGGTCTCTGCTGCATATTATTCTTCTTCTTTTAAAATATAATCCTTTAAAAAATTGAACATCATTCTTAGCTTAAGAGACATACAAAAACAGACCAGGGGCTGGATTTGACACATGGACCATTAATCATCACCTCTTCTAGTTAGATTTATCCTTCATGTCTCTTATCTTTTCTCTCATAGTTTCTATCACTTCTTGCTATAATTTCTGGGAGATTTTCTTGTTGTTATCTCTCAATTCTTCCACCACATTTTTTTTTATTTCAGAAATTCTGTTTTTAATCTCCAATTGCTCCCTTCACATCACATTTTCTCAGATGTCTCTAAAGATATGAACAAGCATTGTTTCTTTTTTTGTTCACTGCATTATCTCTGTTCCTTCATGTTCACTCTTTTGGTCTGTTTTTGTTTTGTTTTGTTTTTTTTCATTTCAGGGTTTTCCCCAAAAATCCTTGTCTGTCACTCTACTTAAATGTGATATTCTAAACAGGAGGCATTTTCTTTGGGAGTGGGAGCAGGGCTTGCCAACTAATGGGCTCCACTTTAGGGTCATTAGGTAGAGAATGCTAGTGTGGGCAGGTCTAGTCCCCAGGGCCATCTAGTTTATCCAGAGAAGAAACTTCAGATTTCCTGTCTGGAGAATAGATGCCTTGCTGCTGGTTCTGTGCTTTGGGACTGAGAGGCAGGAAAAAGGCCAGCTGTTCTCATCACTGATTTTTATCCAAGCTCTTCATGCATTTCACCCTCGCCACACACAAACTTAAGCCCTCTATTCCAAGTCTAGTTTGTTTTGTAAGACCAGTCACCATGTTGCTGTAGGGACTGAATAAGGCAACTTATCTGAAAGCACCTGGCATACCCTTAAGTGCACTGTAGAATTTCTTTTTCCCTCAGCCTTTTTTTACTAATATCTGGCCTGGGGGTGAAAGAACACCCCTTACCACTATTCACTCCCTAGAAAATAACTCACCTAGCAAAGAATCACTTGGCAGACAGTTTTTTTCTTAATTGTTTCTAGCCACTTCTGGCATATGGTAGTAGGTATCTTGGTAATCTTGGGCTACTAAAGAGTTGGCTGCTGGATCATTGTACTGAAGGTGGCCATGAGATTAACTTAATGTGTCATTTGTCCTGTGAACTCGTGGCTAGTATTGCTCCTGCTGTAGTAGGAAAGACTGTACCTCCTCAACACTCTTTGTTTTGCTTCAAGTCAACCATTGGTGACCCAGTCACCATAGGAGTGAAATCGCCCCTGGTTTCCTCACAGCCTGTCAATCTCTATTAAATCAGAGAAGGCTGAAAAACAGATCCTTTTTTGTCACTGTCCAAATGTGACAGCTGTTTAATTTCAATTAGAAAGCTTCAAAAAGAATATTATGCCAGGAGTAATTAAAGCAGGAGGGGGTTCCCGCTCACCCCACTCTTTGTCCTAATTGAGGATCTGCTGTATCCCCCAGAGGGCTGTGAAGTTTGGGTTCTGGGGAATTCTGGTGCCTGGAGCTTTGATGTAGCTCTCTTTTCAAACAAGTGACAGGACAGGAAGCACAAGCCTCCAAGAAGGATTCATTTAACTTCTTAAAGTCTAAAAATTAGCTGTACAGATCAGACTTGTCTACACCAAAATGCCAACTTGTTCACTTCAAGCCCTGGCTTTCTCTGTGAGTAGTATGTCTGCTTTCAAAGCTCCTCCTCCTCTCCTGCTGGGGAAAACCAATCCCTTTCTCCTCTGTCAAACCAGTATTTGCCCTTCTTGACACATTAGAATGTTTTATTTTTAATTGACACATAATAAATGTACATATATTTGTGGGGTACAGTGTGATGTTTCAGTATATGTATACATTGTGCAATGATCAAATCAGGGTAATTAGTATATCTATCACCTCAAACATTGATCATTTTTTGTGGTGAGAACATTAAAAATCCTCTCTTCTAGCCATTTCAAAATATATAACACCTTATTATTAACTATATTCAGCCTACTGTGCAATAGAACACCAGATCTTATTCCTTCTACCTAACTGTTTTGTACCCATTGACTGACCTCTGTCCACAACCCCTCCCCACTCTGCTCCCCAGCCTCTAGTAACCTCTGTTCCCTCTCAACTTCTATGAGATTCACTTCTTTAGATTCCACGTATGAGTGAGATGATGCAGTATTTGTCCTTCTGTGCCTGGCTTATTTTACTTAACACAATGTCCTCCAGATTCATCCATATTGTCCCAAATGACAGGATTTCATTCTTTTTTATGACTGAATAGTATTCCATTGTTTATATATACCACTTTTTTTATTCATTTATCTGGTTGATGGACACTTGCTTTGATTCCATATGTTGGCTATATAAATAGTATAGTAAATAGTGCTGCAATAAACATGGATCTTTACCAACAAGCAAACCAACCCCCTACCTGCAACTTCATAAGTTTCACCACATCCATCAGTCAGGGTCACAGCAGGAAATAGAATTCACCCCTAATGATACACGTGAAGAGACTTTAAGGAAGAGGCTAATGACAGAGGAGTGGACAGGGTAAGAGAACAGATAAGGAAAGGTGCCCAGGGACAAGCAACAGCAGGCAGCTGTGACTAGCCCTAGGGTGGAAAGAACATGGAAATACATGTTATTACCAGAGCCCGTGAGGGCTGGGACAGCGGCCCAGCAGAAGCTGTAGTCATGGAAGGATAAGACTTCCCCAAGGCGCTGGAACAGGATAAGAACAGGAAAGAAAGACTCCCCTGCCTTTCAGTTTCCTGCATATGCCTCCCACAGCCAACCCACCCAGGACAATTAACTGTCACTTCTTATGTACGGGTCTTGTTTCCCCAGCTTGTTCGTTGTCAACATGAGAGCCAATATTATGTTTTATATTTGTTCTGTATCCTGTGGGGCTTAATCTAGCACTGAGCACATGGATGCTCCAGAAATGCTCTTGTTAGATTATTTGCATATAATTAGTTATGCTACCATAAAAAACTAAAATTAAGAAAAGAGATATCACTATATATTACATTGTACCTGTGATATAATAATAACATATAGTGCTAATTCTGAAAATATCTGGGTTATCATTGTAATCAATGGGTGAGTGTCTCAACTAGCAATACAGAGAGGTCCCTCTCTTAAATAGAAGTAAAGATACAGAGGAGCCAGTGAGAAATGACGGTTAACAGGCATGGTTGGAACAATTTATATAACAAGCAAAGCCAACCTACAAAGGATGCTTGGAGTACAGATACAGACACACTGTGCACATGGCTTTCTGGACACAGTGCTGTTTGAGGGGTATTTGCATGGTATTCTTTAAGAGGTTAAGTGATAAAGATATGTGGTTTCCAGCTGGCCATGTGGGATCTGATAAATCACACAGATATGTGACAGAAAGAGGGTGGTACTGGTGAAACAGGAAACTTAGACTCTAGCAAATGGTCTGCAAGCTTGAAAAGGATGTTGTCACTGTTTACTCTTATGGTTTCTCAATCTCAATTCCTCTGTTGGGTGCACTGTGTCCCCCTCTCTTACTGGAGCATTAATCAGATCAGGGCCAGTCCAAGGACATGTCACTGTGCCTCAGCCAACTCACCACCTCGTCCACCTGACAAAACTGCTGGTTCCTTTACTCCTTCCATCTGGCACCGTTGTCTGAAAGGTGCCCTTCCCAGTATTTGTTTAAGTAGATGCTAAGGCGATCAACACGCTGGCAGAAAACAGATCCATTCTGCATCAGTGATGAAAAGTCACGAAGAACACAGAACTGTTAACTTTGATTATCTTTGTAAGCAGCACACACCTTTATCCACAGCACATTTTAGATCATGAGCTGGATTTTTTCTTTGCCCCAGATCATTTTGAGCCACCCCATCTGCCAGTAGTTTGTGTGCCTGCCAAAAATGCAAACTAACTTAAACTTACCTTTGGGCAATATACTTAGAATGGAAAATTATGCATTCAATTTAATAACCTTCTGTGGAGAGAAATGAAAGGATGAATGTCGTCATGGGTTAGCCAAGAAGAGTCAAGTCAAAATGTCTCCTCCGTCATTTAAAGAAATGTTACTAGATTCTGCCGCTCCTTCAGATTAGCACGTGATTTTTCTCCCTTTTGGCTGTCAGCGTTCTCACCTGGGTGGTTTGTGTCTTCCTGCCTTCTCTTCCCCACCACACATTTCTCCCTTAGCCTACAATAAGCTGACTTCATGGCACTTGTGAGGGTTAAGTTTTATGTTGACTAGGGCCGACCCCGTGGCTCACTCAGGAGGCACTGGGAGCGCCAAGGCCGTGGGTTCGAATCCTATATAGGGATGGCCAGTGTGCTCACTGGCTGAGTGCAGTGCAGGCAACACCAAGCCAAGGGTTTCGATACCCTTACCGGTCACAAAAAAAAAAAAAAAAAAAAAAATAAAATAAATTTTAAAGAAATCTAGAAAAAAAATTTATGTTGACTAGACTGAGCCACAGAGTGCCCAGACATTTGGCCAAACATTTTTCTGGGTGTGTCTGCTTCTGGATGAGATTAACATTTGAATTGGTAGAACAATTCAAATTTTGAGTTGGTGGTAAAGCAGATTGCCCCCATAATGTGTGTGTGCCTCATCCAGACAGTTGAAGGTCTGAATAGAACAAGAAGGCTGAGTAAGAGAGAACTCCTCCTGCCTGACTGAGATGGGACATTGGCCTTTTCTGGTGTTTGAATTCGGACTGAAACACTGGCTCTTCTTGGGTCTTAAGTCTGCCAGCTTTTGGAGTGAAACTTACACCCTCAGCTCTCCTGATGCCCAGGCTTTTGGACTAGCACTGGAACTTCACTTTGGTTCTCCCGGGTCTCCAGCTTGCCGACTGCAGATCTTGGGACTTCTCAGCCTCCATAATCATGTGAGCCAATTTCTCATAGTAAATCTCTTTATATATATAAAAATAAATATACATATACATATATACATGTATATACATACAGTAGTCCCCCCTTATCCACAGGGCATATGTTCCAAGATCCCCAATGAATGTCTGAAACCATAGATAAAACCAAATCCTATATATACTCTATGTTTTTTCCTATACATAGGCACCTATGGTAAAGTTTAATTTATAAATTAAGCACAGTAAGAGATTAACAACTAATAATAAGATAGAACAATTATAACAATTACTGTAATGAAAGTTACGTAAATATGCACGCGTCCTTGCTCGCTCTGTCTCTCTCTGCCCCCCCTTCTCTCAGAATATCTTACTGTACTGTATTCACCTATTTTCAGACCACCGTTGACTGTGGGTAACTGAAACTGCAGAAAGAGAAACTACAGGCAGGGGAGGAAAACTGTACCTATACACACACACACACACACACACACATACATTATATATACACATTTGCTTGTGTATAGACACACACACAAATACACACATACATCCTATTGGTTCCCTTTCTCTGGAGAATCCCATCTATACTCTCAAATGTCACTGACGGTCCCCATGGGCTGTCTCCACCTTCACCCTTGTTGATGCTGACGCTACCTCTTGCTTCTCAGTCGTCCTCTCACAACCTGCTGTAATTCTCACTGCTGCAATTCTCATTTCTCCACTGAATCATAAGCCTGAGGTATTCTCTATGTTCCAGCGCAGTTTCTCCTGCTACCTATTAGCCATTGCAACTCAATACCCCGTCTCACCTCAAATGCAGTGTGTCTGAGTCTTCTTTCCTTCAAAATTGTCTCTTCCTCCTCTTAATTCTCTTCCTTGTGGCTGAAAACCTCTGTGTCTGCTTCTCCCACTCGAGGATCCCATGATCCCCAAGTCCTGTTGGTTCTCCGTTCATTTCCGGGCACTCGCTCCTTCTCAGCCTCTCTGCTCCCCCAGCCCCGCTCTCATCCCCGCGTGCAGCAGCCTTCTCTCTGGCCCCCCTGCCTCCAGTCTCTCTGACCTCTCCTTCTCCCTGCACACCACTGCCAGACTGACTATAGGAGAGCATTATTGCATCCCATCTCATCTGTCCCCTCCTAAAAACCTCCAGTGACTCAGGGCAAAGGCCACACTTCTTTGCTGAGCTCTGTGCCTCTCTGCCATTCCAGGCTGGCTATCAAGACAACACAGAGCTCCAGGTAATTGGAGTCATTTTTCATAGGGCTGCCTTCCTCACGTGCCTCCTATTCCTCACAACACTGAAATATACAGAAATGTAAAGAATTCATATTTTCCCATTCAAAATCTCCTTTCTATGTGCACTATTTTTAAATTTTGAGAATACATACATTCTGGGAGAAAACATGATTCATGTGAAGTTCAATTATAAAACTTTGAGGGAGCTAAACGTTTTCCATCCTGCTTTGCTGTTGTTACTATTAGCTACGATCATCATTGCCGCATTGAGTTCAGCTGAGCGCAGGGCTTTGTGCAGCAATGACTAACAGTGTGGACTCCAAACCAAGCTCCCTGAATTTGAATCCCAGCTTCACCACATGCAGGCTATGTGGCCTTGGGCAACTCCCATGACCTCTTGTTCATCATCTCAGTTTCATCATCTACAAGATGGAAATAACAACCTGTAGGACTGTCATGAGGATTCACAGAGAGTGGTTAGACCAGTGTAAATGCTCCTAACAAAGACCACGTGTGTTTTAGCTCTTACTGCGAGTATAGGAATGTCTCACACTGTGCAGCCGCCCTCCTGACATGCCAATGTCATGGGGACTCCACTGGTGCTTCCCCAAATCTTGACTCACCTCCAAAAGTTGTAAACAAGTGTAAGTCATGAAGGCCTCCTACTTGGATCTGTCGATTTGTCTGTCCCTCTATGAGGACTGTCCCAGGCAGCATCTCATTTCAACCTCTCACCCACCCTTGAGATGAAACTAAGGCTTGAGACCCGAGCATTTTGCCTGAGGCTTCACAGCTAGAATGCGAGCCCAGATCCAGCTGTGCTCTCTTCTCACGCTTCTGCTGTGTCTTCCCAAGTCATTCCCACTCACTTCCTCAGACCATTTTCCAAAAGTAAGCAATTATCTAGTCAAGACATTCATTCATTTGCAGTGGGTTTGAACTGAGGCAAAGCAAAGCAGTGAGATTCCTTCTCTGGCTCTCTGGTCACTGTATATGGAGCTTCCACCTTCATAGGCAGTGACCCTAGAGAAGTGGGAAAGGAAGCGAGTGAGACCCAAGAGCACCTGATGCCTGTAAAGCTCACCTGCTCGCATTATGCCGCGGGGCATCAAGAGCAATCGGCGGGGCTGAATTCTGTAGGCAAGAATATGAGCACTTAGCAGAGTGAACCGAGTGTGGTTGGAGATCTCTAAGAATTCTGTGAGTTGAGATCACTGTAAACAAAAGGGCCTCACATGCACTCTCAGGACTTCATGAAGGGAGGGCTCTCTGCAGCCAGGAGACCACCTGTGTGTACAGTGTTTGTACCATCTCTGTGTTTGCATCATTGATCCCAGTTCTGTCCTGGCGTCATCCCCTTTCGTGTGTGTAGCGATGGCTAGCCAAGTGACCAGGACTAGGATGTGCCAGGGCCAGGCTACCCACAGCATCCGGATGCCTTCAGGGTTTGTTTGCAACCTCATCACTCGGCTGCAGCTGGACACACAAGCAGTTGTTGTAGGAGATGCACAGAGGGGGATAAAATGTCTTCCTGAGAAAATGATTACGCTTTCCAAAAGGAGCTGTCCATTCAGTGCTGATCCATAGCAGGAGGCCACTCAACATGTGGCCAACAGCCCTCCCAGTGACATCCTGCCAGTGTGCTACCACAGCCCCGCACCAGCATGTCAGCCCTGCAGGGGTGCAAGAAGTAGGGAATATCATTCGTGTTTAGAGTGTGATCACTTTTGGAAATTAAGGGAAAGAGTACTTAAAAGCTAGTCCCCTGTTTTTAAAGCCTCCCCATGAAGCCTCCACTTCTGTGTCTTTCTCCTGAGCTGTAAGGCCCTGATCCTGGGCCAGAAAGCAAAGTCAAAGCCCAGGAACACCAGAGATGGCACCCAGAGTGTCCCGGCTGCCATGACAGTATCAACAGTTAGTATAGACAGCCTGTGTGCCCACCAATCGAGTGTGTGCTCTGATTCCCAATACTGCAGCCACTAGCCACTGTGGCTACATAGATTTAAATTAATCAAATTTTTTAAAAAATTTAAGACTCAGTTCTTCAGTCACACTGGCCACATTTCAAGTACTCAATACTCACCTGTGGCCAGGGGCTGCCTCACTGGAAAGTTCTGCTGGGCAGCACTGCTGCTCCCATGCCATCATTTAAACTGGCATGAGGTCTTTGAAAAGCCCCCCAAATCCACGTGGAGTAAAATGGTGAAAACTGGTCCACCAGGGCCTCACCAAGGCACACAGGTACATGTATGTCCTTTCCTCCGTTCATTTGTTCATGTCACAAAAGTCATCATGTGCCCATACACACAAGGCACACCCAGGTGTAGGACTCTCTTGGGACCTACCAAACCATTCAGTCTCTGCTCCTGCTCTTAAAGGACTGACAACGTGGGGCCGGCCCGGTGGCGCACTGGATAGTGCGCCGCTTGGGAAGCACGGCGGCGCTCCCACCCGAGGGTTCGGATCCCACATACAGACCGGTTCCCACTCACTGGCTGAGCGAGGCGCAGGAGCAACACCGAGGGTTGCGATCCCGTTGCCGGTCCCCGGTCCGGTACGGGGGCAACACTGAGGGTTGCGATCCGTTGCCGGACACGGAAAAAGACAAAAAAGACAAAAATAAATAAATAAATATAAGGACATAGATCGATTAAAAGTAAAGGTATGGAGAAAGATATACCATGCTAACCCTAATCAAAACAAAGCTGGGATAGATTTGAGAGGCAAAACAGATTTAAGAGGAAGGAAAATTATTAAGGGATAAAGAGGAACATTACATAATGATAAAAGGGTCAGTTCTCCAAGAAGACAGACAATCTTTAATGTGCATGCACCTAACAACAGAGAGTCATAATACATGAGGCAAAAACTG
>NW_007730724.1:18919-80872 GCF_000696425.1 Galeopterus variegatus
GCGATCCGTTGCCGGACACGGAAAAAAAAAAAAAAAAAAAAAAAAAAAAAGGACTGACAATGTGGTTCAGGAGATAAGAAATGTACGATATACAAGTAACAATAATATGAGTGGAAAGTGATCATTTTACAGAAGTGTACTGAGTGTTCTTAGAGTTCAGAGAAGGGAAATCTGCATCCAGCTCAGGAAAAAGGAGTGGCCCTCAGAGAGGGACTGTGCAAGTAGAGGAAAGACTATATCCCAAGCAGCAGGAAGGACAAGGGCAAGGCACCGAGACTCACAGGGTCCTCCCAGCAGGTTTGTGGTCCTCCTGGAAAATGCAGCCTAAGGCTGTGTGTGGGACCCCTGCCGACTGACTGATTACCTCAGTGCACCCCGCTAAGCAGTGGGGGATTAATGTCCTGGCCCAATTGCCCTCTGTTTTGATTAAGGGTCAGTCATAGGGAAGAGAATTCACTCTAGCAAGTTAAAGCAGGGTATTAAATGACTTACAAAATTGCCGGGAAAGCTAGAGAAATGTACATTAGATTGAGCTTTCAGGAGTGACTCTGAACACCAGGCCACCAAGGACACTGCTGCCTCATTGGTGAGCAGGGAGCCGTCGTGATCAGGAAGGAGTACAGTCAGGAAGGGGTCTCCATCGGTAGTTGCCACAGAAAATCCTGACATGGCCATGAGGGTGCTGCCGGGGAAACAGTGGCCCCAGAAGACGTGGGCTCCGATGACTCACCTTCGCCTTCCTCATTTCCCCAGGTACAACGAGCTGGCAACTTGAGTCACATCCAGAACCCAAGGTGCAAACGCACCTGGGAAACAAAAGAAAGTGTGGAAAGCAATGGCTGCTAGCTTTCCAGGCTCCAGAGTCCAGGGAGGAATGATGAAAACAGTGGGTGTCCAAGCCGCCTCCAACCTGCCACACCCTCATACCCACCAGCGATGGGAGGTCAGGTAGCCAGAGCAAACTCCAAAGGTCAGAGACTGAAACCTTTTCTGCTAAAAGCAGAAGTCAGGAGACAACACACAGATAACAGCATTAACAAGAAAGAAAAGTCTGGAAAATAATTTAAGGGGACAGCGTGTCCCTTATAAATCAAGAGTTCCAGACCTGTGCAACTTCTTTGCTTCAATGCAGCCACTGTGATTCCTAGCTTTTTGCAAAGAGCTGCAGGAATTGGTGGAGCTGTACAAACCCACCCAGCCACACGCTGGAGAAGACAGAGGGAGGCTATTCTTAGGGTGAATTTCCAAGTCTGAAAAATGCCAGGGAAGCAAAAGAGACAGACACTAAGTTGAGCTTTCAGGAGTGACTCTGAACGTTGGCACCCAGCTCCCGGTTTTGTTTGTCATATCAGTCCCTGCTGAGGAAAGCAAACAGCAAGTAACTGTAGAACACACCTGTCTATAGCAGCTGTTTGATGTTCACAGGCTTTGATTGTCAACTGAGCAATTTGCTTAGGATTTGGAAACAAAGGAAGGAGATTGTCAAAAGCCAGAGGAGCAGGTGACATGCAGCATGCCTATGTGCTCCCAGCAGTCAGGAGGAGAATGAGTGAGCGAGAGATTGGCACCAGAGGAGGTGCACTTTGGGGAAGTGACAGCCTCCTACGGGGCAGTAATGGGATCTCTGCAACAAAGTGCCAACTCCCTATCCCAATAAAGTCTTGATGTCTGTTGCTAAAAACCATGCTGCCAGTAAACCCGTGTCTGGGTGGGACCTAGGGAGAAAAATTGCTCAGTTCTTAGCAAGGTTAGGGAAAAACATCGGTAAGGAGTCCATGAAGGATGCCAACCAGAATCGTTTATAGTTTATAGTGACTAATGTATTACTGAGGAGTGTCTGAACCTACCTGTCCTTCAAATTCCAACTCCAGTCCCACCTCAACCCATTCATTCATTCATCCAAGGGTATCTACTCAGCACCTTCTATGTATAATGTACAATGAACCATGCTGTGTGGAGTCCATAGGAGAATGAATGAAAGAGACTATCTTCTCTAAAATGATTTATTGCTAATATAGAGATAGGACATTAATAATGCTAGTGTAAGGTAGTAGGTGAAATAAAGTGATGTGAATATTCTGGGATGGGAGAATCACTTCAGTTTGGTGGGGGGAAATGAGGAGAAGGATCTGGAAGACCTTCCTGGAGGGGGGAAGTGATCTCAGTGAAAGTCTCCATGGGCACGCATTCTTAGGTGTTCAGTCCCTCTGAACAGCGAGGCTAGTCTGTCACACAGCCAGCACCTACCCTATGCCGCCTTGTGCAGTTAGTTGTCTTTCAGTGTATCTGATCTTCTCGTTGATATCTGACTTAAGCAATGAGCTTGGAAAGAATTTTTTAATGAATTGAGATAATGCATACAAAGAAGGGTTTTTATCCATATAGTGGGTGACTACTAAATATTACCCCTTTTCTGGGATGGCCCAGAGGGAAAGATAAATGTTGTGGTTGAATATAAGCTGGAAATGCAACTCAGTCACTTGACCTACTTCAGTGTTAGAGGATTGGAACTGGCATCTTTGCCTGAATTCTTTATTATTTGTTACTTGAATTCTTTATGATATGTGCCAGGCTCTTCTGTATCCTGGAAAAGTGTTCACTAGCATGTTTGAGAGAATTACTCTGAAAATCGCTGTTTGTTTTAACTATGATAGTCAGAGGAGGTGTACATGATTTAAACTAAATTAAAAACCAATCGTAATGTGGGAAGGGTTGAAAATCTTTCTAACAACTGTTGGGAATGAGGCGAATCTATAATGAAAATGTGAATATAGTTCCTATAACTTTTGCACCTCTCAAACTCCAATTTAAATTTTAAATCCAAAATGCATTGTTCTCAGGATAATTGCTCAACATAAAATTATGAATCAAATCAGTATCTCATCGCCCTCTCAAGGGGAAACGTGAAAACTGGTGACATAGAACCAAATTTTAGCTTTCCCATCAGACACCTCCAGGTCAGTGTTAAAGTATTGCTGGGAAGAACGAGGGACAAGCAATGATGTAGTCACAAATTACTCATCTATGACCATCTCTCGAGAGCTCTGCAAATTTGTGTCATCGGTAGGGTGAGGACAGGAGTTATTCAGGCTGTGAAACAATAAGTAGAGGAACAATAAGTGGACAGCTGTGAAGGCAGAGGGTCATAAAAGAACAAAAATACCTAGGGTCCCCACTAAGGACAGTCTCTATATATGTTACCAGCAGCATGCATATTCGGGGCCCACAGGTGATTCCCCTTTTCCCCAGGCAGCCTGCTATCCCCCAAGGCCTGGTAGAGAATGCCCATGGAGACAGGAGCTGCTTCACTCAAGCAGAGCCCATCGTTAAGTGGGTTGTTGCCCTGCCTCCCCACTACAGACCGGGCAGGGAGGAGAGGGCCATATACCATGGTACGTTCTGGAGGTGCACCCGATCTTTATAGATATTCAACTGAAGCCAAAACCTTGTGCTGCCAGAATACGAGAGAGTTTAGCTCAGAGGAAGGTCCCACATGCTGCTGAAGACACCTAACACTGCATGCTTTAAAATGCCCACCTATTTTTTTTCATTTCGACAAGTCTTCTCACTCAAGCAATGCTTGTCAAATAAAGAAACATTTGTATCATAGGAGACTGTATAACTCCTTAAGCCTTAAAAAGTGTGCAGTACAGGGGTTTTTTTCCTTGAGTTGATAAGTGAAGCAAACAGATTGGCTTAAGTAAAGGCAAACAGTGCCGTGGTAAGGTCTTATAGCAGAGAAAAGTGTGGGCTCTGGAACAGGTGCCCTGAGCTCAAATGCTGGCTCTGCTTCTTACTAATGTGTGACCTTGGGTGAGTTTCTTAGTCTCTCTGTGCCTCAGTTTATTCATCTGTAAAATGAAGCTATGCATACTTCATAGGGTAATAGTGAGGATTAAATGAATTAAAATTTATAGCATGATTAGAATGGAGCCTGGCACTTAGTAAGCACCATTGAAGAGGTAATTATTACGACTACTACTATTACTGTGGCTGCTGCTGTTGTCATGGTCATCTCGTTCCTGTAAGCAATTGAGTTTGTAACCTCTGGCCTAGAACAGTGGTTCTCAACTAGGGACAATTTGCCCCCGAGGAGACATTTTAGTGGTAGAGGTCAGGAATGCTGCTGAACATATCTTACAATGCCCAGCCTAGACCCCACAGCAAAGAATTACGTCAACTGTGCCAAGGTTGAGAAACCCTGGCCTGATGTACCATGGATGCATTTCACTCTGAGGTCCTGCCACTCACTTGGACATATCGTCGGGTCTCAGGTGCAAGTCCCCTCTACAGTTGACTCTCCGACTTTTCTCTACTCCTCCCCTTCTTCCTCTCTCTCCTCCCTGTTTGCTCTTCCCAACTTTTGGGGAATCTCTTTTAAGCCCCTGGGAATTCTTTTGTCTTCATGTTTCTTAAAGACATTGAGTTTGTCCTCCCAAATCCTCTCTCCCAAATTGTAGGGAAGGGCACCACAGGCCTTCGGGCAAGACATTCATGGTGCAGAACTGTCCGCTCATTGTTGGAGGGTTAGCATTTGTATTAGTTTGTTTTCTGTTGCTTATAATGGAATACCTGAAACTGGGTAATTTATAAAGAAATGAAACTTATTTCTTACAGTTTAGGAGGCTGGGAGGTCCAAGGGGTGCATCTGGTGAGGGCTTCTTGGTGGGGGCTCTGTACAGAGTACTGTGGTGATGCAGGCAATCACTTGTCAAGAACGGCAAGAGCTCTTTCATGTGCTCTCCTTATAAAGCCACCAGTCCACGCCCATGACAACCCATTGAACCATCAACCCATCACTCTGTGAATGGATTCATCCATTCACAAGGGCATAGCTGTCACGATCCAATCACCTCTTAAAAGCCTCACCTTTTAACACTACCATAGTCTGATTCCCCATCCTCTTGACACTGTTACAAAGGGGATCAAGTTTCAATGAGTTTTGGGGGGACCTTCAGTCCACAGCAGCATCCCCAGCCCGTGGAGAACTAGATGCTGACAGTACCTCCTATTCATTTGAACTACCAATAAAACCCATGGCATGTATTTCAGAAGCCCCTTTGGGGGCTGGTAATGCCTTATTGGAACCATTGTCCTAAGAGCTTAAGCTTTAGTATTATGGAAGAAAGAAAGACTTTTGCTATGCCTGCTGCTTACCTCCCCAGAGGCAATCAAACTACCTGCTTATAGGAAGAGAAAGAAAAGACAAAAATAGAAAAATTAAAAATAGATTGATATGTCTAAATAGTATCCTGCCACATCAGGTTACTTTCTGAATAGATGTTCAAAGCAAGGATTCATAGAAACTTGGAGCAGCACAGAGATTTTTTTCCCATCATGCAAATAATGATCAAGCTGAACGTTTTCATGGGGTTATTTCCAAGAAGCCCTTTTGATGTGGCCTCATCCTGACAGCCAATGTTAAAACTCTAGTTTTTTTATTGCTAGGGAATGTGTCTACCAGACATCCCTGATTCTCCACCCATCCCTGACCCCATTCCTGACCCCACCAAGAACAGGGTAGGGAGGAGGGCCTGGAATGGAGGGGGGCCCAGGAGGAGGTAAGGATGTCTGTTTCTTCCATTCCTTGGCAGATAAAAACCCAAGAGTTTGTATTTTGGCAGGTCAACATGGCTACATCAAAACCTCAAATGCCATCTTTACTGAGTCCCACTGCTTTTGAGGCAGGTTTGTATAGCATGCTTCTTGTAAAGGAGAAGTAGACCTGTATTCTCGTTTGCCACCAGGAATCACACTTCCCAAAAAAGAAGATTGGATTGAGTTAGGTTGCCTCCATTCAATCTGGAAAACTCCGCTGAGCTGAACCCACAGCAAAGTTGCTCAAAGGCAATTGGCCCCTTCGTGCTCAACCCACTGCCAGTTGGCCTCTGCCCAGGTACCAACTCTCATCCATTCATCCATAGGCTGGCTCTTTCCAAACACAGATGACAGCAAACTGTGCAGGAAAGAGCCTCTTTGGGCCATTCCCCTCAGCAGGGGCCATGTAAGTTGCAGGCACTCTAGCCCTCAGTCTGTCCAGTACATCCTGGGCTGTGGAAAGAGCACAGGACCAGGCGTCCTAAGATCGAGAGCTTGTCCTTATTCTGTGTGGTTTTGTTCCCCAGCCTTCCTAGATCCTTTTTTTCTCATCTGTAAAATGCACCCACCTACATCATAGGGTCGCCATGCAGCTCAAATAAGGTAATAATTATGAAAGTACTTTGAAAAGCTATAAGAATTGTAATAATGTTATTCCTTGACTATAGATTAACGAACATAATAAAATCGCTATTGCTAGTATTAGCATAATAGCACAGATTGGCCTTCCCTTTAATGAAATTCATCAGGGATAAAATGCTCCAGCTTTTTCCTGACATTCTTTCAGCATCTTTTTTCAGTAGGAGGCCATGAGGCTCAGTGGTCTCCAGGCACATACCTCCGTCTGGGTAAATGCTCCAGAAGGCCACTCTGTCTAAAGGGACATTGCTTAGATGTGGATTAGACATTCCAAGACACTAATTGCCCGAAGGGCTCTAGTAAAAGGGTTAGCAAATAATTTAGACTAGCAAGTGTGGAAATGGTGCTCTAATATAAATCAAACCAATTTTGATTAGAAAATCTACTCCGTTTTGTGAATAGCTGAATATTCTGCCAGATACAGGACAGCTCTTCCCCATCCCAGCCAGAGAAAGCTTGCGCTGGCTTAAAGCCCCTGATCAGGGCTAGAGGGCTGGCTCTCCCCGAAGACACCCTGCTACCCTGCCCTGTGGACGGGCAGTTGTGGGGCAAGGCTGTTTGGCAAAGGCCTTCCAGAGGCTCTGTCACAGCAGGGCAGGCATACAGCCACGTGTGCTACCAGCAGCTTGGCATGTGGTTTTCTCCCTCTGGATCCAAATGTCACACTGTGATATAAAATTCATTGCAACGCTTCTCTTCATTTCCTCCCTTTCTCTCATGGCTCCATGAAGATTTCCATAGTTACCAAGCTCTCTGTGTAGAGTCGGCTCTGACCGCCAGCAGCCCGTCCTGATTCCACGTGGCCATTCCCTCTCTTCCTGACTGCTCTCCACGTTTCCTTTTCCAGCACAGGTTTAGAACAATGGCTTTGGTACTAGCTGAGTAAGTGATCTGCCCCTACACTGTCCCCCTTATTAGAGGAGCCTACCTGCTAAAGGAAGCCACTGCAGAAACCACCCTCTTTTCTCAAAAGATCTTCCCAGTAATCTTTCTATGTTTTTACGGTTCCTTTTGCTTGACCTTCAATATGGACTTTCTGAGGGCTGGACCCTGCCTTGTCTCCATTTAGCTATTCAAGAAGGTTTTACATCTTTTTAAAAGTGACATTCATAAAGAGGGAAGTTCATTGGAGGGTTAGGGCCATGCAGAGACTGTCAGCCAGGGAGGACGCTGCCTCCTGCCTCAGAACACAGGCAGACTGCTGACAATACCTGAACTGACGGGGGAAAGGTGACCTTGGCTTGGAAACAAAGGGCTCAGCCCCTGAAGCATGCTTCCTAGTTCCCTGCAACAACACAGCCACGCACCCCAGGCAGCGCAGGAGCGCAGAAAACAAAGGCTCATTTGGCATCTCTGATATCATCTTTGGAAGTGAATAAGACAAATAACTTAAAAGGGGCAGGGAAGATCGATGACGCTGCTAACTCGAGACTGTCCATATGAGAGGCTCTGATTTATCAGCCTTCATAGGAGCTGATAAGCTCTCAAAATGAGGGTTCTGTGATAGGCGGCTACACCTCCTGGTAGTCTGTGCTGCTCTCCTAGTTGGGGGGTAGTGGGACGGTGACTGTGACAGGGACTGAAAATACACACTTTGATTCCATTATTCACTGATCCATAGTTTTGGCTTGTTATGATGGGGCTGTTAATTGTGGTATTCAAAAGTGCAACCTAAAGCTGGTGGGAATTATATTTCAGAACATGTTTGGGGCAGGGAAAAAAATCTATTGCTGAAAGTGGAGAGCTGTCATTTTTTTATCGGTATTATTATAAAAGCTGTGTTCTTGCATTAGCAGACAGAGTCGGAGAAACCGTGCAGCCATTTGGAAAGGAGGAGGGCAGTTCTCCCCAGGGCAGGAGGATGTGCGGGGTCCAGCAGGGAAAGGGAAGCTATTATTAAAAATCAGAATAAGAAAATAGAGCTGTAAAGTGGGCGAGTAGCCAGGCTGAATATTGGTGCTGAACAGCATCTGAGCACCGGCTGGGGCTGCCAGAGTAAGATTAAAATCTGCAGGGAAATTTTGTTCCTTAGCACTGGCAGAAATTAGGAATAAATTCAATTGCATTCTGCACAATAGCTGGAAGCGATTGAGGTTAAGTGGCCTCGCTCTCTGATGTGTTAGTATTACTGAGCACTCTCTGCTCACGTGACTTGGTGCGATCTGCTCTTGGAACACGTCGCCATGGCAACTGATGATTTCTATTACAGTACATTCAAGTTCACATTCTAGGCTCGTCATATGCTTGGAAATTTCCAGTTAAAATATTTATTTATGAAAAAAGGGGAAAAATGAAAAGAGAAAAGAAAAGCCACCCCCAGACTTTTTCAGGGATAGAAAACAAAAAGACACCCCGGTGCAGAATGATTTATGTGCAGACAAGAGAACACTGCATTTTCACTTAGCTGTTGTCACCAAACAAAAAATTTCCCATGGGGTGGCCAGCTTTGGTGGGGAGAGGGCAAGTCTGGAATCTTACCTACTGTGGTTCAGTGTGCAGGTGCGATGTCGGACTGAATGGAGAGTGACAGAAGCAGCCTGAAAAACCTGCAGATCAGAGTTTCCATTTGACTCTCTGAGGCACATGGCTCTGGTTTTGGTTTCCCATTCAGATTCTGCACCACTTTATCTTAGTCAGCCCAGCCCCTAGCTGGGAAAAAGCTGCATCGACCCCTCAGCCTTGAGGTAGGGGTAGCAGGATCTATCCTTCGGTGGGTCAACATTCTGAGGTCCCCAAGCAGCCTGGGACACAACACGATAGACTGCTCTCTCTTGGAAGCTGTAACCTTGTTCTATGACAAGAGTTCCATGTGGCTTTCTATGTACTCCCCCCAGGCACCGCCGACAGAGCCCCAGGGACCCCAGCTCTTTTAGGAAGGCTACTGTTTAGGTGTGTGTATGTCCGCCAGCTTTTCTTCGGAGAAAGACAGCCAAGGGTTAAACTAAATCTTTCCTGAGAAAGAAAGCATTATTTCTTGGCCATGCACTACACAGGAATGGGTTGCTAAGGAGGTATATTTTGTCCCCGTAGCCAAGCACATTAAATATGTTAATAAAAGATTCCCCAATGCTTTCTCTATCTGAAGCTTTCAGGTGGCTGCAGTGACCCAAGGTGCCCAATTACCTAGTGAGGGCATCCCATGACTCACAGATGGTTCTCCCTCTAGCTGTTAAAATCTCCATGATCTTTTTTTTTTTTTTTTTGCACTGTAGCTTCTGCTGAGCATAATTATACTGGTTCATAGCTAAAACCAACTTCCTATAATGGGGCAGTGTTTCCTGGATTTGCCTGATCATAAGAGCCATTGGGCTGCTAGTTTAAAATACGTAGTCCCAAATGTACCTCAGAACTACTGCATCAGAATCTCCAAAGGAGAGGCCTGGGAATCTGTATTCTTACAATCAAGTAAATTTGAGTAGCACTGTACTCGAACTGTGGAGCCTATCAGCAATATTAGGGCTATCTTTCAAAAATTATCCCACTGACATACTCCTAATGTCTCTCTACAGGGCACTGGGCCAAAAGTCTTCTGGGAAGTTTATAACCATGATTAGTTTAGAATGGGACAGAAAAGATTGGGCAATATTAAAGAAATGTAAAGAATAGATTTATGGTTGTGGTTCTGAAGATTCCCCAGTGGAGGCACAAATGAATTCGGTCCTGTTAATATGAATGTATTTTCTATGCAACCAAATAGTCATTCCATGTGTAAGAAAATAACTTCTTAAAACTCTGACTAACCAATGTGCCAACCCAGCTGCTTCAAGAAAGGAGTATTGTGTGTGCAGAACAGATACAGCTGACTGGGGGTAGCGGTGAATTGTAGGGTTTGATCTTTAGTCCCACGCAGCAGCTTTGGCTGTGAGGATTTACAAGACAGGTGTTATGTTTACAGATTGCTGACTTTGCATGTAAGGGCAGGGGGTGGGGGTGGGCATGGGGGGTGGAGCCAGCATCAAAGCCAGAAACCTGGTCAGCAAGTGCCTGTTTCATATTGAGCAGAGAAGACACCAGGCAGAGAAGACACTCTGGTCCCCTGTGCTCTGTGTCTACCTATTGTTCTAACACAACTGAGTGTTGCCTGGACATGCAACTCTTTTGAGGGAAAGTTTAGATAAAGATGTTGGTGTCAATACCACTCAAATTGATCTTTCTCCCATGTCTGGGGGTGGCAGGTGGGGATTGCTGAATTTTCAGTTGTTCCATTGATCAAAAAGTGTCAACAGTCATGTACGGTGTACTGGTGGGCACTTAGAGAAATGAGAACAATCACAGTTTCTGAATCAATTCAAGAGTTCCCGAAAACTCCTTCACACACACACACAGACAGACAGACAGAGAGAGAGAGAATTCTGTAAGCTCAGAGAGAGAGATTGATTTAACATGCTCTTCTAGAGTCCAGAATCAGGGATCCAGAAATTACTTTTTAACATTCTGGAGTGGATTACAGACCTGTAGGCCCTATCCAGCCAAGGAAAGGCAGGACCCCCAGCCCAGGCTGGCTCTGGCCAAGCCTAGCTCAGGCTGCCGCCTTTGTGTGGGGCAGCAGCATCACCTAGTGCTACTGCAGTTTAAGTACAAGCTCTTTTCCTGGGAATTGTCCAACTTGATCAAACTGTAATCAGATCAATTATCCATATCAATGAATGAGAGTAGTAGTGTATATAATCCCCAACTGGAGATGACCCCCAGTTCTGTTTTCATTTAGCCTGGAATGCATTCTGTAACTATGCAGCATTTGAGTTCTCCATAAAGTAACATAAAAGAGTGTACGGCTGAGCTCATGCCAGGCGGGGTGGATGGGGGAGGCAGGCGGGGTTAGCAAGGTTAAAGGGAGGCTGGATTCTTGTGTCAGTTCAGCTCCTCCAAGAAGCAGATGCTGAGATGGTATTAGGAGTGCAGGAGATTTAGTGAAAGATAAAAGGCAGAGGGAGCAGGAGTAGGCAGGGAGAGACCTCAGACTGCCCCGCAGGTCTGACATCTGTGAAAAGACAGGCAGGAAGGAAGGAAGATGAAGTAGGAAGCACCTCAGACTGCAGAGCAGCTCAGAGTACAGCGTGGCCAGCCCTTGGGGCAATCCAGTGCAAACATCACCTATTGAGGAGTCCTGCACTGGCCAGAAAAGGTGAGCCCTGGTACCACCACTGTGCCCAGTCACTGGCCGGAAGCTGCCCTGGAGACACTCACAGCTGGAAGCTGTCAGCTAACTGCACTCCTTGGGGGCAGGTTCTCTCTTGAGGGAGACCTGAGCAGCATGCCTCCATGGCTGCTGCAAGTTCACATATTTACCTGCAGATCCCCATGTCCACACACCATCAAAAACAGAGAATGAAGGAACACTGTGGATTGATGCATCCAAATTGATGATTGTAAAATCTAGCACTTGTTCTCATCCCGTTAACTAATGTAAACTAGAAAGAGGAACTCCTCAGCAGCATTTATTAATCTTGCCTTTCTAAACAGTAAGCTGCCTGCCTTCCACCGTGTGTTCTCTGCCCAGGAAACCAAGTTCAATGTCAACACCCTGGAATACCAACAGCACTTTAGCGTCTTTGTTGAAGATGGATTTGAGTCTGAAAATGTCTATATCCTGCCCAAGGCATGAACAGTGACCTCACATCTCTACCCATTCTCTCCCTCCCATAAATGGTCTTTGATACCCTTGACCATGAGATGCTACTGCCCAGGTGATATGACCTGATCCTTGTATTTAAAAACATTAAGGAACTTGCTTGAGTTCAAAGATTTTCAGAAATCCAATTTAGGTGAATTAGGAAACCCAGACAGCACTACAGGCAAGGGCACAAAGTTTTCAAATCACAGTTAAGCCACAAAGGCCTAGGATGCCTTGAATAAAAAATGCAAGGAGCTGCTTGACAAAGAACCTTGAAAAGATCTAAGGGTGGAAGAAAGCCCACTGCGGAAATAGAGAAAGGATGAGGAAGAGCCAAAAGAAAAAGTGTGTGCCAACTCTTTCTAAAGCAAGATAAGAGCAGCAGAGAAAGCAGAATGAGTCAACGCCACCAAAGAGGTGGCCAGGAAACCCGGCTGGGGAGGAGGAAGCTGGGGCAATAAAGCGGCTGGACTAATAAATGAGAAGGGGAGTGAAATTAATGATGACTCTGAGTGGCAGAGTTACCGAGCTGCTCTCTTAAATTGGTCTTTAACAAGAAAAACAAAGAAAGGGAGCGTAGATAATTAGGAAGTAATGAAGACCTTTAAATATAGCTGTTGAACAGGTAAGGGAATACTTGAAAACATGGTACAATATGTAAATCAGCAGGTCCAGATAATGCACATTCCCCAACCTTAAGGGAATTAGTTAATGAACTTGCTGAACTACTGACCATTATTTTCAAAGGCTCCAAGAGACCAGAGACTATAAAATGAAAATATTTGACCAATCTTTTACCAAGTAAAAAAAAGGTAGCCTTGATAATTACTATACCTGCCACTCTATATACTCAGCTCATGGGGATGTTGTAATGACAAATGAAATTAGAAATATTTAACCACCTGGCGGAACACATGATGGGGGCGTTTAGCTAGTGGTGGAATGCACGCTCCATGCTGATGGGCTGGAGCCCGGGCATCTATGACCAGGGGTAATGCAGATGTTTGACTTTTTGTTCAGTGAAATGCATTTGGGGATTGTGTAATTATATTTCTGGTTTTTGTATTTTTTTGGCTTGGGGGGGTTGGCTGATATAAAATCAATTTACATACCTAGAGAGCACAGCAAGGGAGAAAAAGTCTTCCGAGTGGATACCAATCTATGATGTTAAACTTTCCAAGGATGATCCACAGATGGATAATGGAGTTTAGGTAGTATCAAGAATTTCCAAGCTTTCTCTTTAATACATAGACTGCAACAAGTTATTCTTTATTTTATCAAAATAAGTAATACATTTTTCTCAAAGAAGAATAAAAAATATAGACAAGCAATGATAATCATAATCAACTAAAGTCTTGCCACTGCCTATAAAATTTGGTGTATTTGCATCCATAACTTTCCCATGAATATAAATATAGAAATTATTTTTATAAAAACTGGATGGTCCATATACATATTACATAACCAGTTTTTTTCCACTCACTGTAATATGCACATCCGTCCATCATTTTAAACTGTTGCATGGTTATCTAACCAACAACTTTTGGACACAGATTATTCCTCCTTTTTTCCTCTTTGCTAGTATCAGTAACTCTGCAGTTAACATTCTTAAACAAACATCTTCATGTACTGATTCTATTCTTCCCTTAGAATAAACTCCTATAAAGGGATTGCCGAATCAATTGTACTTTTTTTAGGATTTTCATTCCATGTTGCTAAATTACTTTCAAGAAAGAAGGCAATTAACACTCCACAAGCAGTAAATGAAGCTGCCAGTTTTCTTATATGCACACCAACTAGATTTAATGAACTTTTTAACCTTTCAATACAATAACATCTTTAATATCCTATAACATTTGAATTTGGATTATTAGATAGAACAAAATACTTAAGGAAATGTGTGCTTTCTATACTGGCCTTAAACCATTTGGGGAAACTCTCTGTGTGTGCGTACATCTGTGTGTGTCTGTGTGTGTGCTGTGTGTGTGTGTGTCTGTGTCTACAAGTGTCTGTGTGTGTGCTGTGTGTGTCTGTGTCTACAAGTGTCTGTGTGTGTGCTGTGTGTGTGTCTGTGTCTGCCCGTGTCTGTATCTGTGTGTGCTGTGTGTGTCTGTATCTGTGTGTCTGTGTGTGTGTCTGCGTCTGTGTGTCTGTATCTGTGTGCTGTGTGTGTGTCTGTGACTGTGTGTCTGTGTGTGTCTGAGTCTGTGTGTCTGTGTGTGTGCTGTGTTTGTGTCTGCGTGTATCTGTATCTGTGTGTGTCTGTATGTGTGTCTGTATCTGTGTGTGCTGTGTGTGTCTGTATCTGTGTGCTGTGTGTGTGTCTGTGACTGTGTGTCTGTGTATGTCTGTGTGCTGTGTGTGTCTGTCTGTGTCTGTGTGTGTGTTGTGTTTGTGTCTGTGTCTACGTGTGTCTGTTTCTGTGTGTGCTGTGTGTGTCTGTATCTGTGTGCTGTGTGTGTGTCTGTGACTGTGTGTCTGTGTATGTCTGTGTGCTGTGTGTGTCTGTCTGTGTCTGTGTGTGTGCTGTGTTTGTGTCTGTGTCTACGTGTGTCTGTTTCTCTGTGTGCTGTGTGTGTCTGTATCTGTGTGTGTGTGTCTGTGACTGTGTCTGTGTGTCTGCGTCTGTGTGTCTGTGTGTGTGCTGTGTCTGCATCTGTGTGTGTCTGTGTGTGTGGTGTGTGTGTGCTGTGTTTGTGTCTGTGTCTACGTGTGTCTGTATCCGTGTGCTGTGTGTGTGTCTGTGACTGTGTGTCTGTGTGTGTCTGAGTCTGTGTGTCTGTGTGTGTGCTGTGTTTGTGTCTGTGTGTGTCTGTATGTGTGTCTGTATCTGTGTGCTGTGTGTGTGTCTGTGACTGTGTGTCTGTGTATGTCTGTGTGCTGTGTGTGTCTGTCTGTGTCTGTGTGTGTGCTGTGTTTGTGTCTGCGTGTATCTGTATCTGTGTGTGTCTGTATGTGTGTCTGTATCTGTGTGCTGTGTGTGTGTCTGTGACTGTGTGTCTGTGTATGTCTGTGTGTGTGCTGTGTGTGTGCTGTGTGTGTCTGTCTGTGTCTCTGTGTGTGCTGTGTGTGTGTCTGTGTCTACGTGTGTCTGTATCTGTGTGTGCTGTGTGTGTCTGTATGTGTGTGCTGTGTGTGTGTCTGTGACTGTGTCTGCGTCTGTGTGTCTGTGTGTGTGCTGTGTTTGTGTCTGTGTGTGTCTGTATCTGTGTGTGTCTGTGTGTCTGTATCTGTGTGCTGTGTGTCTGTCTGTGTCTGTGTGTGTGCTGTGTTTGTGTCTGTGTCTACGTGTGTCTGTATCTGTGTGTGCTGTGTGTGTCTGTATGTGTGTGCTGTGTGTGTGTCTGTGACTGTGTCTGCGTCTGTGTGTCTGTGTGTGTGCTGTGTCTGCATCTGTGTGTGTCTGTGTGCGTATCTGTTTCTCTGTGTGCTGTGTGTGTCTGTGTCTGTGTGTGTGCCGTGTCTGCATCTGTGTGTGTATGTGTCTTCCTCCTCCTCTCCCTGCCTCCATCTCTCTATCTCTGTCTCTCTCTCTTCCCCAACGCTTAGGAGCATACATACAGATGTGATAAAAGTATTTTCTTATCATGTAAATAATGAACAAAAATGCAGGGTGGTGGTTACTTCTAATGGGGAAGGCAGGGGTCAGAGGAATGAGACAGGGAGGAACACTTGATGTCACATTATTGACAATGTTTTAGCTCCTGGAGGGATCACACGTATTCATCTTATGGTTCTGCCTTATCACCTACATATGTGTTGTAAGCATCTGAATGTATCAGCTACAGAGAGGGGCTTACGTACTGCACACTCAAGTAGTCAGCAAATTCTGTTTTCTAATACGTCAGATAGTGCTCTAATGTCCCCAAAGAGTGTAAGCAGTTTTTTTATTGCTAAAACCAAGCCCGATACCTTACTGACTGGGTGCTTGCCACTGTGAATACAGTCCAGAGCCTCTCCAGAGGATTCCAGAGTCCCCAGGGAAGTGACTGTGCCTTCATACATCAAGTGGAGACTTGCTTCCCTCTGGAGAAGGAGGAAGGGAGAGAAATGACCCAAACGTATGACAGACACAACTTCTGGAGCAATTCTCTAAGGCTCGAGGGTGTGACCTTACCCATTCTCATGTACTTCTCTAAAAATAGATCCCCAGTTCTGGTAAATTGTTAGAGGAAAATAGCCTATTTTTAAAGGAAGGTCCTAAATAGCTAAATCATTTTCCTCATGCAATGAGCCAAGT
Organism: Galeopterus variegatus; assembly: GCF_000696425.1. Classification (NCBI taxonomy): domain Eukaryota; kingdom Metazoa; phylum Chordata; class Mammalia; order Dermoptera; family Cynocephalidae; genus Galeopterus; species Galeopterus variegatus. Next base: position 35,011 of record NW_007730724.1, read on the forward strand.
CACTTCTAATGAGGTTGTAGCATTACTGGAAATAAGAGATATATTTAAATAAATAGTCCATACATTACCCCAATAAATCTCTTTAAAAATATTCTTGAATGTACTAAATGTATTATTAGTGGCATGTGCCTGACCTTTCTGGAAGAAGAAAGATAATGCTGGAACATTTTGAGAATAAACATTTATCCAAATTAGTAGTCAGGACACTAGTAAAATTGTTTTACATTCTCTTAACACCTTCGACTACACCCTATGCTTCAGAAACAATTTATTTTTCCTACCTTTAATAAAATAATCTGTCTGTAAGGTAGCAGGCAGATGAGAGCAGAAACTTTTTTGATGACCCAGTGAGAAATCCTGTAATGGTCCTATTACCTCCAGGCCTCGGGCAGAATGGATATGTGTATTTGCAGCATTTCCTAAAATGACTTGCAGGCCATAGAATTTTAGTATTCTATGACTGTATTTCCAAGTGTTGTAAAATCAGTGCCATGTTCTTTTTTAAAAAATAATATTCACAATAATAATGTAAATAAGACCCATTTATGCATTCAACAAACACACGAAGAACCTGCTGTGTGGCTGGTACTCTCTGTTGGGGACACATAGGTCCTCCGTCAAAGTCCCCACAGTCTAGGATGTCTCATAACGCCCCTGTATTGCATCTGCATCTGAGCCTTTTTAGGTTATGCTCCACTGCCTGAAAGAAACAGTAAGCACATTGCACTGCAGAGCGTGCTCAGGTCGCGCCTCAGTCTTACTGTGTCCTCTGCCTCCCCCACGCACCCCTCTCTCACTCCCTCGCTCCCTGTTCCTCCACCTGCCCCTGACCCTTAGCTCGGCCACTAGCGTCCCTTCCATTCCCCTCTTGCCCTTCCTTTCCCTTGCCCCTCTTTCTCTCTCCCCCTCCCGTTACTGTAAAACCTCTAGAAAAACATTCACACGCGCTCCTCCCAGAAACTCTTCATCAAGTACAGTGGGACTTCGGTCCTCTGTTCTGCCTACTCTGTGTCCACGAACGTCAGCAGCGGCCCCCTAATCTCCAAATAATGGCTTAGTTTTCCTCATCTCACTTGAACTTCTGCAGCAGTGACACAGCGGACCCTGCTGTCACCCCCTCTGAGGAGGCTCCTCTTCTGCTTTTCCTGCATCGATGAGCTGTGCGACTTGGACAAGCTACTTAACCTCTTTGTGCCTTAGTTTCCTCAACTGAATAATAAAGATAATAATAGAATCCGCCTTCAGAGACTGTTAGAATTACTGAGTTGATATTTGTAAAGTCCATCAGGTGGTGCCTGGCACCTGGCAAGTATTATGTGTATTTGTTTAAGGGAAAAAAAGTCAACACTAAAAGTATTTTCCAAATGCCCAAGTTTTTAATCACCTATTATTAGCCCACGTATCACCATGTATTATACTTTTTAGATAAGTGTCTCCCCGGTAAACTCTGTACAGTCTTGGTCAGGGACCCTGTCCCGGTCACCTCTGTATCCCAGCCTGGCACAGAGCAGCTCTCGGCAAATGTTTGTCGAATGAGTGGGAGATCCTAAGGGATGGGCTTTCCATAGCCGCCAATCTAAATGGCAAATTAGGGAGCATGGGCCTGGAATTTCCTTGGGAGGTGTTTTGGCAGCGGCGAGGCTGGGGTGTTGTTCGGCACCAGCACTTTCCATTCCTCTGTTGCTGTAGCCCAGTAAACTGATCAGGTGGTGGGAGCCATGACTGTGCCAAGCCCAATTAATCCAAACCAGAATGGCACACACCGTACACTTCTGTATCACATTAGTTGAGTTTTATTTTCCATCCTTCATACCTGTTTCCTTCTCTGTGTGTACTTAATGAGCTTTATATTTAAAACATGAAAAGCCAATAAAACATGAAATCCACAAATCAACAGTGCTTTGTTCAAGAATATCCTGTTTAATCAAGAAAGTTTCGCAAGCAGTGGGCTCAATTTACTCACCAGGTGCCAGGTGGCAATAGGTGCGTTAGGCGGAGGGTTAGGGAGCATGTAAGAGAGAAAAGCTGTGCTCCCTGCCCCTGTGGGGGCTGACCATGCCATGTGTGATTAGAATACACCATCCCCCCTTAGGCAGGCATCTTTAGAAATCAACGATGTTCCTAAAACCCACTAATGCCTCTGTACCTTTAATTAGCCCAATGGAGCATATAACTCGGTAAAAAATCTCTCACCTCTGTTGCTCCTTTCAACTAACTTCTGAACACTTCATTTTCTAGTAAGCTTTCACTGCGTAACAATCAGTAATGAAATGACCAATATTAACCCATTGTTAGATTAAACAAAGTACATCATTGGCTGATGGCACTCTATGTTGTTGGGGTTTGAAATGGGTCCTATCCTATGATGAAAACACTTGGTATTTGCCTAATGAGACCATTCCTGTACCTACAAAGAAAAAAGACATTGTATTAAAACATTTCATGTTAACGATGGCATGTTCAGCACTGTCTGCTCACAGCCACAGCGGTGGGTGAGGCAGGTTCTCGGTATTAAATGCTGCAGTTGGGCCCATATTCTTAGCAAGATGTGTGATTGGCTACTCCCCAAATATAACTTAAATTGGTTTAAAATAGAACAATCACATGCTAACCCCACAGCATTAGCAACTCTATTAACAGCCAATTTCACATCCACACCAGAGGGAGTAAAAGGTAACACGCTCATTCTCAACACCCTCCGGCAGTGGAAGGAAATGACCGTTCATCAGAAAGTATTTTCCGACATAACAACAGCAGTGCCCGTCTGTACCCACCTCTCTCTCCCTTTCCTCCCACGACAAGATCACTGAAGAACAGCTCCAGGGAAAAGACTTTGAAGTATAAACGGGTTTGATATAAGTAGTTTACCCACCCACCCCCTTCAAAATCAGCCCCTACCTTCATCTCACCTTGACCTTTTAGGGTTACAAATGAAATGTTTGGCAAATAATTCTACAGGGTACAGGGTGGATCCCAGTACAATAGAAATGGGGTAGACAAAAACGTTTTCCATGTCTAAATGTATTTGACTAGTACCTCAGACGACTTTAACTCAACCAGTTGAACGTGAACAGTTCTTGGAGCCCACCATGATCAAATCTAATCTGCAGACTCATCTAGTGATTAAAGAAAATGAACCATTCAGAAATACAGTATTGTCCCGATGGTGATTTTTAATCTCACCTACTACCAGTCTTCATTTAGTAAATATTTCTTCAGAAATTAAGTTCCTTTGTTTGCTTGCTTTTAATCCATGCTTAATAAACTTCTATAGGATGTGTTTATATATTTGGATATAATATTGTACTATCATAGAGACAAATTAAAGCAATAGCTTTCTTACCTATCACTCTGCTCAACTGGCTATTTCGATTTGAGAACAGTCATCTCCTGTTCAGCTCTCTAGGCCTTCCTCTCCTCTTCCTGCTCCGCCTACCCTGTCTCCTACACACAGAGCTCAAGCAACTTTCAATGTGTCATTCCCCAGCTCAAAAAGCTCCCATGGGTCCCTATTGCCTCTGGATAAATTCCAGACTCCAAGTCCTAGCATACAAAGCTCTTCACAACTCTGCCTCTCCTACTCTTCCAGCCCCAGTTGGAAATTTCTATTTCTCCTCAATATCCTAGAATACAGCCATCCTCATTTATCAGAATCAAAGGCTCAAATGCAACCATCTCCATAAAATCTTGATTATTCCAATGGAAAGTGATTCACTGCACCTCTGCATGGCAGTGGCGCTTTGGGACACTCTGCAACTTCAAAGTGAACTACTGGGGGACTGCCCCCAGAACTTTTTTTTTTTTTCGGCGGCTGGTTGGTATGGAGATCTGAACCCTTGACCTTGGTGTTATCAGCACCACACTCTAACCAACTGAGCTACCCAGCCAGCTCCACCTCCCCCAGAACTTGACAATGAGAGAAAGATTGTTCTGGGACAGCTGAACCATACCCAGAAGCACCAGAAAGAGATAGGATAGCTCTTAGATCTGCAAAACCTGACTGGGCCAGAGTAGACTAAACAAGGAAAGAGCTTATCAATCTCATGATGCAGAAAGGAAGAAAAACATGGTCACAGAGGGAATGATGTCTGGACCCCTCCTAGTGATGTTCAGGAGAGAGGGAGCCTTGGCCCACAGGCTGATAGTATCAGCCCCATTGGAAAGATCTTTGCTCTCAGATAGTTACATGATGCTGTCCTAGCCAGTTGCCATTCAACACTGGATTATTTCAGTGTTGCTTTTTTCTGATTCTGCCACCCACAAACCTCTTTGGTTTCTTATACTGGTCTGCCTGTAGAGATAGAGTATGCTGGTCACATGGACTGTGAGTATCCCATTTCCCATGACAGTGATTTCTTACTGTAAATTAGTTCATTGGCTCTTCATTCTTTCAATAAATACTATTGAGCATCTACTATGTGCCAGGTACTTGTCTACTCACTTAAGATAAGATGGTGAACAAGAAAAATACAATCCCTTGATCTATGGAGTTCACAGTATAGAGGCAGATAGAGACAATGACTGCCCTGGTAGGGATGTTCAGAGGATCAGGATGGGAGCACATGCCTGGAAGAAGAACCCAGGCTTGAGGAGCCAGAGAAGGCTTTGTAGAGGAAATGATACTTACCCTGAGTCCTGAGGGATCCGCTGGAGTCAGCCCAAAGATCACGGGAGGTGGGAGATGGGATGATGCACATAGCTGAAGCAGCATGGGCCGAAGACTGAGAACCAAGCATAATTCAGTAGAGTTCTGTTGGGGGACATGAAGAAGGGAAGAGATAAGGGCCAGAACACAGGACACAGATCAAGGAAGGGCTCCCAAACCATTTTAAGTGTCTGTACTTTATCGTGAGAACAGTGGAGAATTATTGAAAGGTTTTAAGCAAGCAAATGACACAACCATATCTCTAGTTGCTGGAGGAATAGTCGGTAGCATTGGGGATGAAGGGAAGTGAGGCAAGAGAAGACTTATTTAGAAGGTACAGTAGGCAAGACTTGGTGAGTGGTGGGATGAAGGCACTGGGAGTTGAAGTGAGTGAAACACAGAGGCAAGAACCAAGATGGCGCTCAGATTTGTGGGCTTCAACAAATGGCGTGGGCAGTGGTCCTTTTCACAGAGGCAGTGATAGTAGTGGCTAAGCTCACAAACGGCAAAGTTGGGCCACTTGGGTTTGAATCCCTCCTTTACCATGTATTACTATATAGTCTTGGGCAAGTTACTTAACCTCTCTATGTCTCAGTTTCTCATCTATAATGAAAATAAACACAGTATCAACATCATAGAATCGTATGCAGATTATATAAATTAACAGCGAAGTGCTTCAGAATTGTGCCTGGCCTATAATAAATGTTATATGTGTTTGTTAAATAAATAAAATAAGCGACACAGGAGGAGAAGCAGGTTTGGAGTAGAGGATTATGGGTTTGGTGTTGGAGATGCTGAACCGCAGAGATCTGAGGAGCAACCGAGTGTAGCTGTCTAGAAGGCAGTTGTGTACACAGATCTGGAGCTCCAAATGGAGAGGTGCGCTGGAGATTTGGTTTGGGGAACAAGTGTCATATGGACAGTAACTGAAATCGAGACACTGGATGGGATGGATCAGAGAGGATGTAGATGAGAGAGGGTAGGACAGGACAAGAGAGAACCCTGGGGAACATTTCAGGAATGGGCAGCAGGAGAGGTACTTGCCAAGGAAACTGAGAAGCAGTCAGAAAATCAGGAGGAAACCCAGGAGAGGTTCTCAGAAACTAAGGACAGAAAATGTATCTAGAAGGAGGAAGTGTTTCTAGAAGTAACTACTGGTGTCAAGTTAGTCAAATACAATAAAGACCCAAAAGAGCCCACTGGATCTGACAACAAAACTTTGACTCTGGCCAAAGCTGCTGCTGCCAGGGTGGGGGTGGCAAGGTGGGGGTGCAAGAGGGTGGTGGAGGCAGTACAAAGAGACAGCAAACGTAAGCCCTTCATTCCCAAAGATGACGGTGAGGGGCCAGGAGGAGAGGGCAGACGGTAGACAGGGGAGGTCAAGAGAGGATGTTCTTTTCTTGGTAGAGTTGAAGATACTTGAGCATATTTAACTGTTATAGGTTGCACTGTGTGTCCCCACCCACAAATTCATATCTTGAAGTCCTAACCCATGGGACCTGAGAATGTGGCCTTATTTGGAAATAGTCATTGCAGATGTAATTAGTTAAGATGAGGTCATACTGGAGTAGGGTGGGACCTAATCTAATATGACTGGTGCCCTTATAAAAGGGACATCTGGGGACAGACACGCACACAGAGAGAACACCATGTAAAGATGAAGGCAGAGATCAGAGCGATGGGTCTATAAGCTAAGGAACACAAAAATTGCCAGCAAACCACCAGAAGCTAGGGAGAGACATGGAACCTGTTCTCTGTCACAATCCTCCGAAGGACCCAACCCTACCGGCACCTTGATCTCAGACTTCTGGCCTCCAGAGCTGCAAGACAGTAAATTTCAGTTATTTTAAGCCACCCAGTTTGTGGTCCTTTGTTACAGCAGCCCTAGGGAATGAATACAACTGCTAATGAGACTTTCCACCATTTACCTTATTAATCAGGGTCCTGGCAGAAGTAGACAGCGTGCTCAAGCTGAGTCATTTGTGGAATATTTCACAAAAAGACTAGGCATAAAGGTGTAGCATGGTGTAAGGAAGCTACAAGGTATCACGCAGTGCCCAGGTGTAGTGAGAGGAGACCTTGACCTCCTCCAGGTCTCAGGGGTCAGGGGCAGGGCAGCAGGGCAGCTTTGTGGACAGGGCCCCCAGGAGACCGAGTCTCAGTCACTCCTGGGGACCCACCAGTGGGGAGCTGAGGGCAAACAAGCAAACACCGTCCTCCCTCCCTCTGAGCTCCTGCTGATGCTCTGCATTGGCCAAACTAGCCAGAGGCCAGAGGGCAAGGGAGCCGGCTGGTGCAGGCCCTGGGCCACCTCATGGGGCCCTGAGCAGAGGGGAGGGGCCAGTACAACCCAGCTCAACTCTTTCACATTTTGGAATCACGTGACTATGTTACATATTCAAATGTTTAAGCTTTTAAAATGCTAATAAGAAGACTCATTAGAAAGGAAGAGGCCAGAGTCAGGAGGCAGCTCATTGCGTGAGGGAAGTGGACTATTTCTATTTCATGGCACCGTATTCTCGCTGTTACATTTGTCATTGGACAATTCTAATGTATGCTGGGTTCTCAGCACTTTTGAATTACTGAATAAATTAATATGGATAGTGTCTCTTTCTCTTCTTTCATCTTTGGATGTATCTGTTAAGAGGAACATTTCCTGCTACCACCTAACCTCTTCACTTTTGAGGTGACTCAGATGCACCTCTCTTGTCCTAGGTTTCCTTTGAGATGCCAGAGAGCACAAGGAGAACAGGGCTGGTTCAGAGTACGGGCTCGTAAGAGGCAGAAAGTGACCCCAAGAGAAGCTTCTGTTTATAGCACCATCAGTAAGAATCATTTCTTTTATCTGTGGTCATAAACATTTATTTAACTAAACCTACTACAAAAGAATATATTACCTAAACTAAGACATGTTGACATGCTGTCTTTTTTATATGCTTCTATACTAGATTCATCCAATGCTTTATTTCAGATATAATCTTAATTCATTACAGAAGTTAGCACGATAATCACTGACAAGAATAGAAAGTCTTTTATAATGAAGGCAGCGTTCACATGTTCATAGCAGTTAACCTTTGGGTTGTGCAACCTGAATAATTTTTTAATCCCATAAAGGATTGAGTCCCTGGGTTGGCTTTTCCAGCCAGTAAAAAATTAAGGAATTGTTTTGTGACAGTCCTCTCAGAAGCCTTAGCTTCTCATCCCATAATTAGGGTTGCAATCCATTGGTTTCCTGGTTCTTGAAAGAAAAAAAAAAAGTGGCCAAATTTGGAAATCACTCTAATCTATGTGAATATCTGCAAACTGTATTATTTATCTGTGGTGGGGAAAAAAGGAATGTGATAAAATACAGAAATTTTCATAATGGCAGGAGAAGGCTGCTGTGGGTAAATCATTTCAGGAAAATCAGAATTGAGCTTTGACCCACTGTTCCTCTCACATGAGTACAGGGATGAAGAGGAAGAGACAAAGCAGGCCTCGGAGAACATCGGCGGTGGCCAATGAGGAGACTGGGTGAATGGGAGAAATGACCGCATTGGGGTGACAGGTGGCCCAGAAACGTAGGGTTCAGAATCTTCCAAGGAGGAGAAATGTTTGAGAGGTGGACAGCATGATGGAAAGAAAAAATGTGAAGCAAGGAGAAAAAGCCATAGATAGTTAAGAATGGAAAATAATAAAAATTTTTAAAAATTAAAAAAAAAAAAGCAGGACAAATGTTAAGGAGTTAAGTGTGGAATACCCTGTGGTCCAAGCTGTCTTCCCATTAAAGGCACATCCGTGGTGGTCAGTAATCCTTACCGAGTATTTCTGATTTTTTTAAGAGTCGCGCCCACGTGCTGCAGTGCACAGGAATCTTTTCATTTCTTCCATTCATTTTGGGGACAGAAATTCCCTTTGAAGCCTCCTTGTTATCGGAATCGTGCGAGCACCAGGGTTTCCTCCCTGGCTGCCACTTGTGCGGTTGATGCGCTCTTAGTTACAAAGCGCCGGACTGCTGCTGCCTTCAGTCAATCCATTTAGCCGAAGGCCTCTGATTTGTTCACATTTACTACAACACATACAGAGGGCTGGAGGATTTTTTTTTTTTTTTTTTTTTTTTTTTTTTTTTTTTTTTACTATTGATCTGGTGCTTTAAGAGGGGAAAAAATCTCCTTGGCTGTCTAAACACTATCGATCCCTGCTTGGGAGTCGCAGCAGAAGTGTAGAAAGGGCGTGGATGAATTGAAATTTCATTTCCGACAACTTGTTCCTGTTATTTTTACCCTTTTGGACGGGGAGAAACACGTTGCTGCGGCTTCAGTCAATGTGGTCGATAGCTCCACTGAGAAACTCAACACGGCTTCTGCCAGAGGTTTGGCGATGAGACATGATGTTGGATTTAGAGTCTATGAAACTGAAGGATGCTGGTGAAAAGCACAAGGTCTTAACACCAACCAGAGGCAGAACAAGTGGCTTTGGGCTTGCTACAATTTACCAGAGCTGTGGCTCTGGAAAAAAGAAGGTTTACGGAGACTAAGAAGGGTCCTAAGTACTCACGCAAGTGCCTTGCTTCTGAGTCTTGGCTGGCTTTCTGCAACAACCAAGAGAGAGATCCTCTCTAGCCTAAGCTAAGTTTCGGGCATCCGAGAAGAGCATTATGTTGAAGTCTTACAGGAGGTTGCTCATGAACTGCCTGGGAGAGGACCAGTGCAGAAACTGGAGCTTCAGGCCTACAGGGAACAGGCTGACCATGCTGGGCTTGCACGGGTACACATCTGCAGCCAGTGGCCTCGGGAAGCACTCCACCCTTAAGCACGACGAGTAGATGTGGTTTGGTGCCAGCAGCACCAACTTTGTTCTTTTATTAGATGTTCAAAGAATACAGGAGAGAACCAGGCTCCTTCTTCCCAATGGCAACATCTGGCATTTATGTAGCCAGGCACCTTTGATCTTTAAGGATCCCCAAGCACTTTACAACCAGCTGTCGTGCTAATGACCATAGCAAGGATCTTACAGTAAATGTGGCCAAATAGTCCCCATACCAGTTTCCTCTTCTCGGTTTTGCAGTTTACACATAGTTCTTGCTTCTGGAAGGAAAGATTCTCGTTTGAATCCCAAAAACACCCCTTTTGTTTGCCAATTTTGCAAAGTTTGTTTGGAACTGCCTCTTTTTTTTCCTACTAAAAGCACTTTATAACTTCTTAATAAACAGTACTTCATTTACATTTCCAATTATTTTATGTATCTATTTGTGCCCCTCGTGCCCATTGCTCCCATTCCAAAGAAAGATGGAAACATTCTGCTCTCCTGGGAGCCAAGAATCTGCATTGTGGATGAGGTTGCAAATTCAGACACAATAAACAGAATTAAGAAAAACTGATCTGGCATTTGACAGAAATTGTAAAATGACATTCAGAAATGTTGCTGTTGTGAAAATTACTGATATTAAAATATAAATCAGTGTCTTGTGTTTCCCGTAGCACCAGGGGCTCTATTAGGTTATGCAGTTTGATTGCTGAGCAGAACCTAAGAGACACGGCAGTTCAGGGCTGAAATCTTCAGAAAGTATTTAACCCTTACTATTCCAATGGTTTCCAAGTGTGGAAACTGACTCAGAGACGTCAGCTTGCCCAAGGATACATGACTTGAGTCAAAATATGAACGCTGGCTCCATGAAGAGGTGGCTGGAGCAGGGAAAATACCAGATGAGCCCGGAGCATCTGCTGGTGCCAGAAAGGAGGGAAATGCTCAAGAAAGGATGGGGACTTGTCAAAAGGGCACAGGAGTGAAGCTGAAAGAGCTCCCAATGGCCAGTGTTGGAACATTTGAGCCACAAAATAAGTAATAGTATTAAATGACAAACCATAAAACAAGTAGATACCCATGAGTTCATAGTGATACAGACAAATAATTAATTAAATGGGGTAGAAGGAGCAGCTCTTCCTGACAAAAGAATTCCAATGAATAAATGTAGAAGGACTAAGGGAAATAAAAACTCCCCATTAGAAAACCACCGTAATGATAATTGCAAGTGAGCTTCACCGTGCTAAAAACAGCAGTTGAAAGTTTGAGGAAAAACAGGATATTTGGATACTTTCAAAGTATCTCCCCCAAGATACTTATTAATTATAAAGGGAAAAATGGTAACTTTACGGTAAACCCAGTAGACACCAGCATGACTGAATGACCAAAGTTACCATCATCAGTGATACCTTACATTGATGTCATGTGTCCTCTGATACAATACACTACGAAAGTGTATGATACACCTGCCCAAAGTGCATGACTTCAATCTAAGCATGAGAAAACAAAAATCCAAACTGAGGGGAATTCTGTAAAATAACTGACACATACCCTTCAAAAGTGTCCAAGTCATGAAAGACAAGGAGAGACTGAGGAACTGTTGCAGATTGGAGGAGTGTCCTGTCATAAAGTCTGTAGTTCTAGTAATAGTTTCGGACCTATGTTAATTTCTTAGTTTGGGGCACTGTGTCATCATTCTGTAAGATGCTAGCACCGGGGAAAATGAGGAAAGGGCATAAAGGAACTCTGTACTATTTTTGCAACTCTTCTGGAAATCTAAAATTATTTCAGAAAGGTCTGTATGTTCCTGTTCTTTCACCAGACTAGATCACTGCTACCTTTGTGGAGAAACCAAGCAAATTACAAATAGCCATAATCAAGGCAGATCATTGAGTTAAAGGAGGTATAAATAGAGTGCTGTGACCAGGGACCTGTCACAGCCTGGCAAGGCTGCTGTGAGGGTTAACTATGTTATTTTATGTTCAGAACAGTGCCTGGCTGGTAGTGGCTGCCAGACAAGTGTTAATATGACATGTAGTGCAGGGAAGAAGACGTAAATGTCGATTGAGTTGGGTCTTAAAGGTGTGTGATTTTTGACCGGCAGAAAGAATATAGCTCATAAAGAAAGAAAGAGTGATCGGGTGGGAGAGTTTTCTCCATGGCAGCCAACGATGATGGCAACCAAGAGTAGATGGAGTGTGTACTTCAAAAAAAGAAATTTTACTAAGTGACACGGGAATAACGGTGGTGGCAGGGAGAGGGCAGAGTATGTTTCTCTCTTCCCCACCCTGGCTCCAAAAGCAAAGCACTGATGTATCAAGAGAAAACCAAGTCAAGTCAAGGAAAGGAAGGGGCATTTGAGAAAAATATCTGTGGAGGTTGAGGAGTTGGCCCGCAAGGAAACAGGGGTTCCAAAAGGTACAGTAGAAACTGCTGGTGGAGGTGCTAGAAATGGGAGTGAATTGTAGAGAGGTCTCTCTGCAAGGAACACAAGTAAGTATATTTCATTCATTTGCTTTAGACGCAGTGGCATGAAACAGAAAAATCCAAAGTAACAGTGACTTAAACAAGACCGAAATTGCTGTCTCTGTCCAGGGCTGCTGTGGTAGTTTCACATCATCAGGGACCTAGGCTCCTTCCAAATCTATGAGCATCTCCTCGTGTTCCAAACGGCTGCAGGAGCACCAGACATTACATCAGCATTGCAAGTAACTAGGAGGGAGGAAAAGAACAAAGTGGCATACACTACCTCTCTCAAAGATTTCCTGGAAGTCCCCACGATACTTCCTCTCACATCTCATTGGCCAAAACGTAGACGCATAACCATACCTAACTGCAAGAGATGCTGGGAGATGTCACCTTTCAGATGAGTATGTGGACACCCTGATAAAATTTGGTTTTTGTTTCTCAGGAAGATAAATAATAAAAATATTGAAATAGTCCACTTACAGCCTCTGTGAAAAGTACCAAAGCACATAGCCATGGGGAGAGATTTTTCACCTGCGGCAATGGGCCTAATAAATACTGGGTCCCCTTCTCTTGTCCCTCTTGGTGTCTCATTTCTTCTGTCATTCTTAAGTCTCTTTCTGGAGAAACCCAACTAGCCCTGCTTTCTCTCCAGAAGAGCCTCAGTCCTGGAGTTGGACCTTGACCCAGTCAGGACCTTGGTATCAGGTTCTTATTTCCCGTGTGACTGCAGAACACCCAACCTTGGCAAAACCATCCCCAGCATCATCTCCTCCTACCACTACCCCCCATCAGATATGCCCTACACAACCAGAGATTGTCTCTTTAGAACTAGGTTTAGATACAAAGAGGTGGGCTCTCTTCATGCCAGGCCTGTGTGCACTATGGCTCCGTCCACACATTCTGGGTAGAAATAATTTATTGTACAAGGAACATCCCAGTTCATTCATGGTGCTCGCATATGATTTAAAAATAGGTTAAATGAACATCCTTTCATCCTCTCAATAATTAAGAGCTCTAAGATTCATAACACTTTTTTCATTGGTAGGAAGTAGAACATTGGAGAAAATCTAAAACCTAGCATAATTAAAGGAAAGACTTATAACCGAGGATAGGTAAACCTAAGTTAGTTTTGATTAACCCCCGAGGATAGCTTCAACTTGAAAGTGAATAGCATCCGTATATTAGACTGTTTCTGTTGCTTGTAACAAAATACCTGGAACTGCGTGATTTATAACGAAAACAAAATCTATTGCTTACAGTTTCTGAGGCAGGGAACACAGGTGGTGGATGCAGCAGTGACCCCTCACATTGCAAGACGGTGGAAGAAGAGAGAGCAGAGAGCAAGAGGTCAACCTCCTCATTCACTCTCCTTTCACAGTTCTCAGAAGCACGCCCCTGACCACCATTGCTAATCCCTTCACTACTGCGTGGTCCTCCTACAATCCAATCACCTCTTCAAGGCCCCATGTTTCAATTGCCATAATAGGATTTCCCACCCTCTTTTACATCGTCATAGTTGGGACTAAGTGTCGAGGGGACATTCAACCCAAGGCAATCTGTTTCCCTGAAAACCCAGAAACATGTTTTAGTTGAGGGGAAAATAGATCCTTGATGTTCTTCCATCCAGATCATGAAGGAAAAGGACTAGACAGTGTTGCTCTACGGCCAGTAGTCAGCCATGTACCTAGGCAGTTGCTAGTTCTTTGGGGAGAGAGCCATGTCGGCAGTCTGTGACTCTGGCACGTGTGTAACTTCATGTGGACAGACGGTGTATGAAGTCCTGACAGATGTGACCCCCATCCTGCCCCACTCAGCCTGTGTCATTGAACTTGTGCACTTGTACCCACTTTCCTTCCTCTCCCCCAAACTAAACAAGATCCTCTGCAGCAGGAAAGAGGAGGGATAGGGTAATTGAAACATAAGTAAGAGAAGTAGACTCTGGGGAGGTCTGAGAGACAGGGCAAAGGTGGAGGGAACCACACATCCCAGGACAGGTTCAGCCATCCAAGGACTTTTGATCAATACCAGGAAAGTGAGCAAGTTCCTGGCATCCTGTTCCCTTTCTCTCAACATCTTTCAAGGCAAAATGTAGAATTCTGGTAGGACAGGTCTAAGAAGAGAGGGCCTGAGACCACTCTCATGTGTGCGGATGCATGACAGCAGGAGCATGAAGAAAGATCTTCAGAGGGTGAGAGAGAGCCCGCCAGCCTAAAGCCCATAGGATCTGCAAGACACAATGACACTTGCTCACCAGGACAAAGACATCTCAGCATACTCCAGGTTTGAGAGACGCCCATGACCATGGACCAGAAGCTGCCCCTGATGCCAGGATCCAACCTAGGACACCAGAAGTTGGGCACACTCTGAAGAGGCTTAAAGAGTTTGAGGGAATCATGAACTGATTCATTTTTAACCTAAAGATGATGGTGCTTTTTCAGAATAACTATGTTTCCTGCCACTTGGTAGAAATGGGACTCAATAAAGAGGCTGTACGTAATAGAAAAATAGTTACTTTTTTCTTTGCACACCTGACTTCATACCTGCTACACTACTCACCCGTGTGAGTTGTAGTGTTAGGTGTTTCTTGGGAATCTGCAAAGTCCATCTGTGACTGGGCTGAGGGGAAGCACGAAACATCACTAGATGCTCTGACCAAGTTTTTGTTTTCTCTACAGTCATTTTTTCCTGGGCACAGCTGTCACCAAGAGAAGACCTACTTTGAAAAGCAGATGGCGGGACTTTTGAATACAAGAAAGCAGTTCCCTGGGCAGTTGCAGCAGATGAGGCATGAAGAAGTGACGGTCTCAGCAGAGACTCAGGAGACAGAACAGAAGATGAAAGAACAAGGGTTTGAGAAGAGACAAGACATTTGCAAAGTCCTGGGCCCAGAGAATTGGTACCCAGGACTCTGGCAGAGGGGCCCTCCCTCTGGTATAAGTTCCCTCCTCTGCAATGTATTTGTCCAGCCACACTCTCAGAGAGCATTGTGGAGGTTCACATGACCATTTCATAAGGTGTTTGAGGCTCCTTGAAAGCATTCATCCTCATCCATCTGGTAAACATTACCGTCAAACGCATTGCAAATGTACCATGCAACTCTTCCAGTTTTTTTCACCATAAGCCCTTCCAAATCGCCTGCTGTTGTTGTTCATGACTCATAGGATTCCTATGTCTCCTGCATGGAACAAAATTTAGCTCTCTATTTTTCCTCTGACTTACTTTACTTAGTAAAGTCCAATATATTCTCATGCAAATATTGCAACCTGTGCCTTCCACTTTTCCTTCCAAACGCTCTTGGCCTGATATCTATAGCTGCATATCTATATCCACAATGGATGAAACCATCACACTCTAGAAAATGATTTTTCCATCTTTCGGACAGGATTTCATTTGGCTTGAGAATCTTCTCCTGACTATCCAGTGGGTTCACCTGTAGAGAAATATTATTCCCAAGAATACAACTGTTCTATTACAACTTCTGTGTGATGCTTGGGCTGAGTTCATAGTTCCTACTAAAGAAAGATGCTCATCGTGGTAGAATATTGAATCAGTAAACCTTAGAGGTGGGAAAGACCTCAAAGGTCATTTAGTACAACCCCCCAGTTTACAGAGGCAGAAATGAAGGCTCAGAAAGATGATGGCCCAGCCAAAGGCCACTCCTGGAATCAGGTGCTGAACTAGGTTTAGAAACTTGGTGGCCCAGAGCCTGGTGTAGTGTTCTTTTATGCCACACCATTTCTAGTCTTCTTCTTGCCTAGTGTGGAAATCGTTTGTGACATTCACCCACAATTAAATGAAGTTAGACATGACCATGTGACCTGTTTTGAAATTAGGCATGGCCATGTGACTTGTTCTGACCAATGAAATGTGAGCAGAAGTGAAGGGTATCACTTCCACTTTAAGAACCAATCTGTGATTCACCAAGTTCCCTTTCTGCTGCCATGGTAACAGGCGACACACTGGAGCCATAATAGAAATTCCACCAGCTGAGGACAATGAAGAGCTGAGTCAGGACAATGTGGAGCAGAGCCCCAGCTGACTCTGAGGACGTGTAGCATGAGTAAGAAACAAACCTTCATAGCTTTAAGCCACTGAGATTTGGGGGTTGTTTGTTACAGCAACATCACCTAGCCTGTTCCTGCTAGGTAAGCCCAAGCTACATCATCACTCCCGTGATGCATCTCTGTGCATGAAGACTTAACAGGGTACACAATGCAGAAAATCAGAATACAACTCCATACAACATTCCAAATTCCATGTATCACCAGCGTTCTTTCTTCCTCTTGGCTTATGTTAGGGATGGGGGATGTGGTTCATTACAAAGAATGAGTATTTTGATAGCTTCTCATTCTTGGAACCATTCTGCAGGTAAGTGCCTGGTGGAAATTTCCTCTAGTCTTAGAATTAAAAACATAATGAATTACATTATTTTAATAAGTTCTGCCTTATGACCTCAAATGCATCATCCTGTACTTATACACACATATGTGTGCAAAATTTTCTGTCTAGATAATTCTTAGCACTTTACAAGTTTCCTAGGTTTACAAGCACCAACGTTAGGGCAAGTTGATGCTTCAAAAAAATCCCAACATCATCTATTGTCAAATTAATAGTTATAAAATTAATAGAAGCTCCTCGTGGAATAGTAAGAGAGTCTGTGTGACCTTGGGTAAGTTCCTTAGCATCTCTGGGCTTCAGTTTCCTCCTCTGTAGAATGAGGATGGCTGTAGTACCTGCCTCCCGGGGCTATTGTGGTGAGAATGAAATTAGATCATACACATCATGTCTAGCTCATAGTAAATACATAATGTTAACGATCCTTGAGCCATGAAATACTTAGAAATCTAAAGAACAAGCTCAATTCAGACCTTTTGCTTTCCAAGAAGGATGAATTCAGAAACTATCTGATCCACCAAGTAGTGGTTTTCTGGAAAAGATGTAAAACCATAGTCCTGCCATGTGAAGGTTTTAACACACTTTTGAAAACACAAACAGATGGGCAGGCAAGCAGGTATTGCTAACACTTCAGGAAATTTTTCCAAACCCCCTGCTGAGCGCATAGATACAGCTGTGAAAATCTTTAAAGGGCCAGGCTCGTGTATACTTTTTTCTTCTTAAACACTTGGACTTTTTCAGGTTTATAACGAAGCTCAGAAAATGCTAAAGCTTAAAGGAGAATCGAGAGCAGCCAAGGAAGTGAAGGATCAGGTAAGGCTTCCAACTCCTCTACAAACGTGGAGTTGAACCTTTGTTACAAGGGACTTTTCAAAATTTCAGACACGGGGTCAGCCCGGTGGCGCACTGCTACAGTGCACCGCTTGAGAGCGCAGTGGCACTCCCGCCGAGGGTTCGGATCCCACATACAGACCGACCGCTCACTGGCTGAGCGAGGTGCGGGAGCAACACCGAGGGTTGCGATCCCGTTGCCGGTCCCGGTCCAGTACGGGCACAACACTCCGGGCGCGACACTGAGGGTTGCGATCCGTTGCCGGTCACAAAAAAAGACAAAAAAAAAAAAAAAAAAGCAAAATTTCAGACACAAGCACCACAAAATATCATGAACAGAGTTGGGCCTCAGAGTATAGCGTTTAAGAGTCCAGACTCAAGCTAGGTGGGTCTGGGCCATATTTAGTAACAGTATGATATTGAGCATGTTACTTACTCTCTCTGGGCTTCCTTTGCCTTACCTAGAAAGTATGAACGATGAGCACATATTTCAAAGGTTTGCTATGAGGATTAAATAAGATACTGCTTATTAAAGCACTTAATGAATATTAACTATTGTTGCCAACCTTCTGTCTTTAACTGAAATGATATGGAAATGTAGTGTTCTTATTAGTCTAATATTTTGGCCAAACTGTGTTTATATATTCCCCGACTTGGAATTCCCTAACAGAAAGGACTGAAGGAGGCTGTTTGGGTTAATATAGGGTTGTCCCACGTGACATGTGCTTTTACACAGACCCCCTACCAAGAGATGAGCAGCTTTGAAACAGTTTTTTTTTTGCTCCTTTCCTCTGGATTACTGGAGCTACACAGGACTTGCTGCCAGTTCTGCAGAGAACAGGATCTGGTAGGGATTTTCTGGAAAGGCCTTCCTTCATTTAACTGATATTTTTGGAGTACCTTTGACATGCCAGGCATTATTCTAGGAGCTAGGGATAAAGAAGTAAATAAAATAGACAAATACCCCTGCTCTCATGGAGCTTACCTTCCAGTGGAATAACTTCTCCAGGAATATGATGGCAAAAACTATGTGGCAACTGTCCAAGTGCCAACAAAAATCAGCCCACATTCCATAGTGGCAGACCTATGCCATGTGCCATGTGTATCCTACACTGTACACTTATACAGTGTGCCAATGTTTCAAGAACTTAGTACACAATAAAATATACTCCTTCCTCACTATATGAACATAATTAGTTCCAAACTTTCTGCTCACAGGCAAACCCTTGTGTGAGTACCCATTAATTCCCATCATAAGTAACTCAAAAACTGCAATGTTTCTCTAAGTGGAAACATAAACTCAGGAATCAAGTTAGTAGTTTCAATAATAGTGTTTGAAGTTACTGTAGATAACTGTAAACTCTTTTACACAAGTAGAATGTAAAAACTCCCGAAGCAACATTAGTTTTTAAGTTTTCATGCTTTGTCAAGCAAACTCTCATCATAAATTGGTATCTATTAACTGGCTGTGGTATTGACGGTGGTTAAAAGTGGTTTTCCATTGATCGTTGAAGATTTGTCCTCATCCTCAGACATATAAGATAATTTCCCAAAGATGATGGCTGTTGTGGTGCTGGTTGGCTACAAACTGACTCTGGAAACTGCTACCCAAACTTTCTTGTTCAAGTGCCAAATCCCTGGGGTGGCTGCCATTTTGAATCTTTGTCATGCTCTTGGGCTCTGGAAGTGCTACTGAATCACAAGCTTCAATTTACCATCAGCTCCCCTCAAGAAGAAGCATGAGGCTATCTGCGAATACTTTGAGACCTAGAGCAAAATATCTTCCCCTTTTTTGAAATACATGCTCTTTGACAAAAAATCCATTTAATCAATACAGAAAATTTGCTTCGGTAAATAACCTATTTTCCAATGATTACCCTGCGTAAGGTGGCACCTGCAGTATTGGAACTCACCATTTTACCAGTGGCTTGGTGGCTGCTGCTGATGTCATATGCTTCCAAATAGAGTGACCAGGTTTCAACCTCATGTAAGCAAAACTGGGTATCTAAATACATGGCTTATGTAAATGAAAACTCACCTAGCAGTGGAGGCGTGTGATTTCAGCCTTCGTGAATGACGTCAGACCCAGGACAAGATCAGATGGTGCCTGAGGGTCAGCATATGACTAAGCTCGTCTCAGGCCCCAGTATTGGTTACAGAGCTATGATTGATGAAATGTCAGATTAAATCTATTCCTGCTGAATATTGACACTCAAAAGGCATCTGCCTGGCATTTAGCCTTTATAAAGTAGATAGGATTATATACAGTGTACGGCTAATATCTGTGCAAGATATTAGCAAGAAATTAGGTTTACTGGGACCCCAGAAACACTTGCCTTTCTAGGGTTCTGAGGTGAGCACAGCCTCTTCTCACTACCTACCATTAAAAATGGAACATGGTTCATGGAAATCGTTTTATTGCTTTCCCAGCATTTTCACTCTCGTTCTGATGCATCAAAACCCCTTTATGATTTGGTCTTTAGGAATGAATGGTTAGGTTTTGATTTCAAAAGCAAATTTCATTTGCCATCCAGCAAAACACATTTGTTATTCAACTGGGTTAGGGAATCCTCAAAGAAAGATGCTTTATTCAGACCTCTTGTTTTATGAACAAAGAAATTGACTCAGAGACTCTGAGCTGATGCAAACGTCCAGATTAGATGAGATCATCTACATTAAAGATCCAATTCTGGGGCCGAGCCCCTGGTGCACTCAGGAGAGTGTGGCACTGGGAGCGCAGCAGCACTCCCGCCGCGGGTTCGGATCCTATATAGGGATGGCCAGGGCGCTCACTGGCTGAGTGCGGTGCGGCCGGTCTCAAAAAGGACAAAAAAAAAAATCCAATTCTAAAGTCCTGGAGATACAAAAGAATTGGACCAGCAGGCCTTCTGCTCAGAGGACATCCAAAACTAGAGGGAGAAGGGATGGTTTTATTGGCCTGAAAGAGAGTGTTTAACTTTTAATTTAGAGAGGCTCAAGTTGTCTATCATTGAATCTTGTTAGTGAGCCCTCAGTGTGCCAGGTTCCCTGTGGAACAATCTGGTGACATGGTCCTCACCTTAAGACACATATATTCAGCATTAAGGCAAAAGTATAGGGCATTTGGCTCTCCTGTAGAGCAGACATGTGTTGTCACCTAATCTGCTTATAGCTGCTAAAAAAAAAATAGTCCTATGGCAAGAGTGGAGGGGATCGAAAGTTCTAGTATCAAACTATTGCTCCTTATCGAGTCAAGGATTTCATTTTCAAGTTAGAAAACAGTGTCTGTACACCTTTTTTTAGCCATTCTACACGTATTCTCCTAAGAGAGTCCCTGGCAATTGTCTTAATGGTAATTACATGCTTGGGGCAGTTGACATCCACCGTTATTTTTCTGGAAGTGAGGAACGAGGGACGGGAGCAAGAGAGGAGGAGGGAGAGTTTTGAGATAATGAAATCCTTTTAATGACAGAGCCATGCCGTTAACCTAATTAAACTGTAAAGTGGTTAAAAAAAAAAAAAAAACAGGTACTAAATGGAAATGAAGAAATAAATCAGCTGAGACAGCAGCACTTCTGGGAAACCTTCTGAATTCCGAATACTCTGACATTGCAGCATCCGACTCCTGCCGTTGTCCTCTGGCCCCCCTCAGCCTTCTGTACAGGTCTCTTAAACTGACCTGTCCAGTAAAGCTTGATTTGTGGTGTCCATATCAGGTCTCCAGTTCCCCTGGGAATGTGTGTTATGTAGATCATAGATTTCACAAGCCAGATCGGTCAGTGGGATATGGTGGCCGAGCACTGGCTACTGGGTCAAGAAGAACGTGCTCACCTGGCCCCACCACTAACCAGATAGAGGACCTTGGGCACTGCAGCTTAGATCTCTTCACTGTTTCTGTGCACGCATCCCCCGCCTTCTGTATGCTTTTGCACCTGTGACTATCTTAGAAGAATTGCCCTTAGACTAGGGAGGTCACTTTGTTAAGGGGAATTAAGGAGTTCCACTAAGTCTGAGTTCTTGGAGTCTCAAACAAAGAATTGGATGAGACACGCCAGAGATGAAAATCAAAGAGCAGTTTTATTTAGCAAAGAGAGAATACACTCCAGAGAGGATGGAGTGGGCTCAAGCCAAAGAGAATGGCTCAGGAGCACCGATAGTTACATTCCCGGGGATTTAATTCCTCTCAGCTAGATTCATGTCATTTGGTCTTTGGTTGAGCCCTGGTAGTCCCTGTCGATTGGCACCTTAGCTGGTGGGAGCTCATTGGTCCAACCAAATGCTGCCCAATGTGGGGGCGGAGCTCCCTGTCTGTCTTTGTCTCCTGTGGCTGTTTTTGCACATGTGCATGTCTGTGACTGGTTTTCCCACTTGCAAATAACTGGGTTTCCTCCTCCTGCTCTTGTCTAACTTCCTACTACAACTTTACCCATCGGAGCAGAGAGCTGGAGGTTCTCGGGAGCTCACATTGTACAGGGTGGCTGTTGGCCATGGACTGGCTGATGCCAAGTTTGACAGCCCAGCTTTCATTGCTGCCAATCAGGACAAACTCTGAAGTGTAACTTCTACTACTCCAGAGTTCCCTGTGGGACTAAGCTAAAGCTACTGCCCACAGGACCTTGGAATCATTTGCTTGCTTGGAACTGAAGCATGGCTCAGCTTCACAGAGGGCTTCTTCCTAATTCCCTTCACATGACACCACCCACAACACTGAGAGCCAAAGGTGGCATCCTGGTTTGATGGAACCACCACCCTCCCACCATATCTCTGCAACCCCAACCCCAACCCCACCCCCACTGAAGTTGCTACGCTCCACAGTTTCTATTTTGATCTCGATCACTACTTTCCATTCTGACCTAGCAACAATTAGCTAATCCTTTTCACTCATAACCAAAGACAGGGATTTTATGCAATCAGCCCAGGGGTTCACTTTTGTTCTCATTAGTGAAGGTCTCCAGAGAAAAGCACTAGGTTTCCAGGTGAAGGGGATCTTTTTGTTTAGAGGGTAGAAGAGAAAGTAAAGAGACTTCACAATCCAACACCAACTCCATCACTGATTCACTAAGTCTTGACAAGTTCACTTGACATCTCAGTATGTTCATTTCATCGGTGGCAGAACCACTAACATTTATAGACAGTCCACCAGGTGCCTGGAATAATACTAGGCTCTTGAAAAACAGAGGAATTGTCTGTGATGCCCCCACAGCAGTGTGGTGAAGATTAATTGGTATAAATAAGTAATTGTCTGAATAATGCAGAGCACTCAGACACCTCGCAAATGGATACTGTGTAAATGTTACACAGGATGAGTAATAACAGCTAAGTGTTGATAGACAAATTTCCAGCAAATTTAAAGTCTCTGTCAACCTGTTAAGTGAATGAAAGTAAGCATTTTCTTGATAGTTTCTAATTGATGCTTTTGTTCTTCTGGCTGCCTAGGTGGGGGAGAGAGAAAGAGAAGTGAGCAGCCTGAATAGCAAGCTGTTGAGCCTGCAAGTTGACATCAAGAATCTGCATGATGTCTGCAAGAGACAGGGGAAGACCTTGCAAGAGAATCAGCTCTGCGTGGAAGAAGTGATGATGAACAGCAGCCACGTAAGCAATTCAGCAGCTGCTCCCTACCTCTGCTCCCTTGGGCAGGAGCAATAGACAGTTCTTCCATTGCTCAGTCTAGAGTACTTATTGAGCAAGCAAAGAGAGAATTAAACAGGCACCCCCTAACACACATACACATAGAAAATGTCATTCCTGCCTGCAAGATTTTTCAATCTAGCTATCTCCAAGGTCCATCTACATTTAAGACCCTGTCTTTTCTTTATCCAGCCTTTCACACCTGGATTTACAAGCCCATTGCCCTGATGTAAGGAGAGTAGCGTCTCCTATTGGATCTTAGAAAAACTTTTAAGTCAACCATAAAAATAAAAGCATGACACCTGCTCCAAGGTACCACTGTTCATGAGGGCAGCCAGGGCTCATCACCACACCTGCATCTCACCGCCTGTCAGCTTTCTTCTGGATGCAGGGACCACATCATCAGACAAGCTAGAGTGCCAAAGAGTTAATGCCAAAGCATTAGAAGCAGTGCTCACCAATGACAGATGGGGAAACTGTTGATTAGATAATCTGTCTCCCTTTCCCCTTAGTCAGAGGTAACTCAAGGCATGCTCTGTGCTCTTCCAGAGTTCCTCGATGGGACAGAGCCCCATTGTCCACAGTGGTAACTGGCTTGCTAACATGCCCTTTATCAGCTTCCTTCCCTTCCTCGTCTCAGTCCCCCACTCCCCTCCAGAGTTTTCCAAGATCACCTCCTACATAAACTACTACTTGATGCTCAGTTCCTTGTCATAGGGCCTGCTTTTGGGGGTGTGCAGGCCAAGACACTCAGTAACATTTATCCTACACGTGCTGAACAGTAAGACCTCCTGGCATGATCATCTTCCTTGAAACTGTGATTTTGAACTAATAGTTATCTGTAGTCTAGGCAGTTCATCAGCTGCTGCAACTTTATTTCAGCCTGAGGTTTTCTCTGTCTTTGGAAACTCTAAATCGAAGGTCTTTAAATCAGTCTCTAAATTTATCTACACAAACTGGGGAGCCAGTTGGGAGATATTTTCCCACAGTTCCCTAAGAACATTAGGTTTCCAAGAATTCCTTACTTGTGGTCTTCATTTCCGTTTGGTGACTTGAGTTCTAAGTAAACATAAAGCAGGTACTGTTTGCACAGACCTGTTGCTGAACCCCCCACATTAGCTTCTTAGCTGCTGTGTAAGGAACCACCGTGTTCTTCAACATCTGTGGTCAAGGATCTGGTCTCTTCTCATTGTATCTGTTACAGTTCTCCTAGGACCAACCACCTCACTAGAGAAACCACAAATTGTTCCTCTGCAATGACCTGAAAATGCTACCAACTAAGCAATTCTGTCTTGTCTTACTGAGCATTATTGTCCTTTCTCCAGGAAGTCACAAATACAGTAAAATCCATTGATTTTCCTAAATGGAGCTCAGGAAGATTATCATAATTTACTTCTTTCTAAATATTAACGTTTTATAGTATTTTCACCATTGTTTTCATGAGTTTCCTTATTCTCCCAGTCAGGAGAAACCCATGTGGCTTATAAATGTATCTGGCAACTTGGAAGGAGAAAGGTATTAAATCGCATTTCATTATCCTAATTGCCCAGAAGAAGGTCTAACAGCTTGAAACAAGCTTTAAAACAGGCTCTTTTTTCCCCTAGCACTTAGTGCAGAATTTAAATTGCAGACTATGCATATAAGTACACAATTAGATGTACACTTACACTCATCCACTCAGAAAATCCCTTTAAGATCTGCCTTTCACAAGGAAATGTAATATGGGAACAAAGGGGAAACCCAAGACTTTCTGAAATTTCAACAAGTACCTCACAAGGAGCTGGGGAAATAAGCAGGAGGTCATGGTTTAAGACAACAGTTACGTGAGAAAATTAAAAATATTACATCAGATGTTATGTGCAATAAAAGGAGTGGTTGGGACAGGGTGGGTGATAGGGAAGAAAATGACATGACCTTGTACATCAAGAATGCATTGTGCTCCAGGACCCGGGAGCAGAGCAGGAGGACGCAGGTGAGGTGCCCAGGGTGCAAGGTGTAGGGGCGCTCACTCCGCAGGTGCCAGCATGCACCTGCTCCACCCTAAGACTGTCTCCAGAAAGTGTGCCTCGCTTGCTTCCCTCTAGTTCTGGCCCTAACCAGGAATCAAAAGAGTGTCTCAGTTAAAGTGAAAGGAGAAAAGAACAACAGAGGTATCATAATAAAATGACCAAACCAGAAAAGGAAGGGCTTTTTGAGAAACTTTCCCAGGCTCCATTCCCTGGCAGTGGTGTGGGGAGCATACCTTGATATTCAGTAGAGCTCAGGTTGTCAAATTAATCTTTGAAGTGTATGAATGATCTTATTTTTAGCATAAAACTATATAAGGCAAACTTGTTTCCTATACATAAAAGTAGTTGTTTGAGCATAAGATTCATAGAATTTCGATGGACAGTTTACATACATATGTATATATAATTTTGGACCACTGGGAATGGAAAAAATTTAAGTGAATCTGCTAAATGCAATGTGAGATCCTGGATTGTATTCTTTTTTTTTTTTTTTTTTTTTTTTTTTTTTTTTTTTTTTTTTTTTTTTTTTTTTTAAAAGCCTCGCTCAGCCAGTGAGCGGGAACTGGTCTGTATGTGGGATCCGAACCCTCGGGCGGGAGCGCCGCCGCACTTCCCAAGCGGCGCACTATCCAGTGTGCCACCGGGCCGGCCCCCTGGATTGTATTCTGGAAGAGAAAACACATTAGTGGAAAAACTCATGAAATTCAAGTAAAGTATGTAGTTTAGTTCATGGTGATCTACCAACGTTAATCTCTCAGTCAGGACAAATGTATGAGGTTATGCAAGAAGTCAACATTAGGGGAAGCTGGGTGAAAAATATATGGGAACTCTCTGTGCTATTTTTGCAATTTGTCTATAAATCAAAAATTATTCCAAAATGAAAGGTTTATCTTTTTTAAAAACTGAATTAAGCAGTGAAGTAAGCAGAGGTCACTGGTGAGAAGAATGTCTAAACCACAAAGATGCATCCAAAAGAAATGTATGTCACTTAAACACACATTTCTATGCTCTTCCGCTACAAGAAAATACAAGAAATGCAATGTGTACAAGACGTAAAAAGCAACAGATAAACCTACCTAGTGATATAAAGCTGAACTAGAGTTCCAAGGAAATATCTCACTTAACACCTCAAAGATAGGAAAAGAAGTTCATGACAATGACTGGAAAAAGATGGTGACTTTCGGTCCTTAAATCAAAAAAAAAAAATCATTAGGGATCCAGTTATCAGAACAATGCCAACCTGTGACGCAAGACAGACATGGAAACTAGAATAGGAAACAAAATGGCTTTAGGCAAATCAGCAGGGCTGATGACATACTTCCAAGAGTACTTAAGGAATTGGCAGGTGTTATTACATAGCTGCCAGTGATTATTTTTGAGAACTCAAGAGGATAAAGAAAGTCCCTGTAGACTGAAAAAGGGTAAATGAAGTGCTCATCTTTTTAAAAAGGGAAAAAGGACAATCCTGGTAATTATAGACCTGTCAGCTTAACTTCAATATCGGGGAAAATATAGAACTTAACATCAATCAATTAGCATCAAGTTGAAAAGCACAAAGTATTGGGTGGAAAGCAACGTGACTTCTCAAAAGGCAAATCATGGGCCGGCCCGGTGGCGCACTGCTATAGTGCGCCACTTGGAAGCGTGGTGGAGCTCCCGCCGAGGGTTCGGATCCCACATGCAGACCGGTTCCAGCTCACTGGCTGAGCGAGGCGCGGGAGCAACACCGAGGGTTGCGATCCCGTTGCTGGTCCCGGTCCGGTACGGGGGTGACACTGAGGGTTGCGATCCGTTGCCGGACACGGAAAAAGACAAAAAGGAAAAAAAAAAAAAAAGGCAAATCATGCCAGGCCAATTAATTTCCCTCTGTGATCAGGAGGCCACATAAGCAAAGATGGAGCAATAGCTGTAATCTCTTTGACCACAAGTAGGTCTGAAAGGTTGACTAAATATGGAAACAGGTTCCTATAAGCAGCCAGTGTCTCCATCTTTTCAGACAGCTGAGGCCTGGATAGAAAGCTCACTGAGAAACCGGGTGGACGAGAGGGCCCCAGAATCACATCCAATGCTGGACAGTGAACTTAAGAACAAACCTTACTTCCATAAAGTCATTTCCAACTCGCTCATTTTCTCGAGGTTTCAATTTAAAAGTCAACTAAGAATCTAATAAAATATCTATGTGTTTGCTAGAAAGAAAACTAATAAAAGAAGACAAAGAAGGAATAGGAAATGCATTAGTGCCTTTATGATACTGCTCTTCAGCACATATATAATTGAAATGCAGATTTAATCCACAGTATGTCATTTTCTCTTTATTTAGAATTAAGAAAAATAAACATTTGAATGCATAAGGATAAGTACAAGTTTAATAGGATTCAAATAAGTCTAGGCAACTTTTTAAGTCTTTGAAATTTGGTTCCTTCAAACTCATAGATATCTATGGTGTGCAAATGTTTAAAATTCCATCCAAAGAAAAACTAGTTTCTCTGTAGATATAAGCAGTTCTTGAAGCTTTTTAACCAGGCAAATTAGGACAGGTGCTTCATCTGTTCTGTACTGGAAGAGTTGAGTAAACTCTCAACGTCAGGCTGGTCCATCATCTTACCTCCAACCAAAATTAAACCCAGAAGATTCAACATGACCTAAAAAAAAGTATTAACAGTTTACTGGTATCACTGCCAGGCTGCTAAGATTTATACACCCTATTAGGAAAAGACATGACTTACCCAGAGGAAGCTTTAAAAAAGCCAAAGAGCAATTCTGAATACACCTACACTGTGTAGTAGATATACTAGGAACCAGGAGGGGACGCCCTAAGGAAAGAGCTTGACTTCTTTTAGAAGAAAAGCATTCCTCTCACTCTTTTTGGCAAAGAAGAGAAAATGGGGACATGGAAAGAAGGGGAAGCAGAGAAAGAATTCACAGCAGAAGAGCACAGTTAGTCTCCATCAACAAAGAGGCCATTCCAAATCAAAGGTTGCACACGAGCCGTAGAAGCACCAGGAATCCAGTTCCTTAATCCTCAGAGATCAGATCACCTTTGATGAAGCCAAAAGAAAAAGGATTTGGGCAAAATTTGATAAGGATGTTATTGGGCATTTGCTTCACTCAAATAAGACCTTCCGAATTAACCCTACTGCACAATGTCCATTCCTTTGCTAAAGCTCTGTCCACATTAAGTACCTATTTATGATCATGTCTTTTTCCAAGTGGCTTTTCACCCCCACCCCCAGCTTACCTGTGTAGACAGAAGGACTTGGGCTCCGGAGAACCTCCCTGTATACATGTGTGTGTGCATGTCCACACACACACACACGCACACACACACACACTCACACACACCAATCCCAACTCCCTTCTTTCCAAATCTCATTCACAGTTGTGAGAATAGCAATGCCTTATCTGGAGAAGAATGAAAGCACTTAACAACAACATCTAATGTAAATGTTGGAGTTCAGCCTGTCTTTGCCTAGGATTTCTTTTGCCTGGTGACCATAGCGGTCCATTTTCTGTCTTCTTAATTCTGAGGCATTTAGGGTAAGAAAAATTCCTGGGAGAGCTGGAAAAGAGTAATTCAGAATGAACTGACATACGCAGCTACTGCGCTGCCAGCACCCAGTCTCATAGAGAAGACTTTCTCTCTTCCAGGTCCCAGCTTTTACTGAATTAATCTCATTAAAACTCCAACTCTCCAGTTCCTCAGAGCAAGACCTTGGAGTCATCTCAAGTTTCATGACCATCACCTCCTGCCATCTGACATTAAACACAGTACCAAATCTTGTGAACTCTACTTCCGAAGTATATCTAGAATCCGACCACTTCTCCCAACCTTCATTGCTACCACCTTGGTCCATGCCACCATCCTTTATTGCCTGGATTCTTGCAAGTAGCCTTCTAGATGGTCTCCCTGCTTTTGTCTTCACCTCCCTACTGTTGATTTTCAATAGAACAACCAGTGTGCCCCCTGTAAAGTCTAAGGGAGGTCATGTTTCTCTTCTGCTCGGTACCCTTCAATGGCCTTTAATCTCCCTGAAAGATGCTGAAGTCTTTGGAGTGGCCTCTACGACCCTAAAGGACCTTGCCTCCTTTACCTTTCTCACCTCATCTGCCACCACTTTCCCCCTTACTTTTCTGCTCCTGCCAGAACAAAGGCTGGAGGGCTCATGGGGATCCCTTAATACCCCCAGACACACTCCCACCTCCAGATCTTTGACTTGCTGTTATCTGTCCCTGGAGCTCCCCTGCTATGCATTTCTACCAGGCTCTTCTCTAGCCTCCTTCAAGTTTTGGCTCCAAGGTCACCTTCTTAATGTGGTCTTCCATGAAAACATTTTATTAAAAATTATAATTCTGTAAAGCATTAACATACAATTTTATTTTATTCTTTCAGTTATGTGCATGTGTTTCAGTGCTGCTCGTTTACTATGTTACGTTATAACAGTTTGGAAAAAATGAACTTGGAATTATATGCTTGGTTAAAAAAATTATAACCTCATCCATCCTGGGATTTCTCATCTTCCTCCCCTACTTTACCCTCTTCCACAGCACTTTTTCCTTCTAATACACTATGTAATTTACTTGTTTAGTTTGCTGTCTCTTTCTATTAGATGCAAACTCCATGAAGGCAGGGATTTTGTCTGTTTTATACACTGCTCTATCCCTGTTACCTAGCACAGTGCCTGACATGGTAAGTAGGCACACCATAATATTTGCTGAACAGATTAATCAAATAAAAATATCGTATCCACATAAGGCCTAGTATGTGAATGTTCATAGCAGCATTATTCATAGCAACAATTCAAATATTTATCAACTGGTGAATAGATAAACAAAATATGGTATATCCACTCAATGGAATACTATTCAGCAATAAAAAAGGAACAGAATACTGATTCTTGCTGCAACCTGAACAAACCTCAAAACAGAAGTGAAAAATGTCAGACACAAAAGATGACATGTTATATAATTCCATATATAAAATGTCTAGAAAAGGCAAATCCATAGAGGCAGAAAGCAGATTAGTGGTCGCCTAGAGCTGGGGGTAGGAACAGAAGTGACCACAAATGGGCATGAGGGAATTTTGGGGGGTGATGGAAATGTTCTAAAACTGGATTGTAATGATGGTTGCTCAGTTCTATAAATTTATTACAAATCATTGAATTGCATACTTAACAATGGCTGAATTTTATGATATTCCGGTATACCTCAATAAAACTGCAAAGAAAAAGTTAGGAAAAAGTTTGAAAGCCACTGTGTTAAAAAGTACTCTATTAATGAGGCCAAGGCCACAAGCTCGAATTCTTGGAAGACAATGAGATTGCTTAGTCTCTATATGCATTTCTTTCATCCAATACATACCTATGTATGAATCTCTAATCTAGGCCCTAAAGGAGCAGGCATGGCCCCTGCCCTCCAGGAGTTTACAATCTAATTAGAAGATAGGATACACAGAAATAATTACAGGCAGAATATGAAACACCCCATTAAGAACATGCCAGTAAAGCCTATGGTACTGGTGCGAAGACAGCTAGAAAAACAGGAAGGACAGCAGAATATGAACAGGGTCTTAAAGAATGGGCAGGAAAATAATAAGCAGAGGTGGGCACTAAGGACTGCCCATAGGCCACCCTCCTTATCCACCTTTCTTTCACATGTCATTGTCATAAGGATGTTGGGTGAGAAAATATAGAAGCATCAGTGCAAAGACCTTTCTAATACTAGAAAAACAACTCAGGGATGTGTCCTACCAGCAGAATACCTGGTACAAAGAATACCCAGCTCAGCATATGTTGAATGAATGAATGAGTGAATGTAGATTATGGATTGGCAGAGAGAGAGCAAACCATTCTCTCTCTCTCTCTCTCTCTCTCTCTCTCTCTCTCTCTCTCTCTGCATCTGCAAGGTCACATCTTCCTTCAGGAGGAGACAGAGTCAGTGCCCACATGTGCCTGAACAATATCTCTGCCTCCCATTTTTTTTTTTATGGGGGCAGATCCGTCATGAATGGATTAATGCTCTCCCTGGGGGAGGAGGGATATTGAGTGAGTTCTCACTCTATTAGTTCCCTTGAGAGTTGATTGGGGTTTTTTTGGTTTTGTTTTTTTAATTTTATTTATTGAATCAATTATACATATTTCGGGGGTTGAACATTGAGATATGTTGATTAAATCAATATTACTAGCATATGCATTGTTACAAATCATAATTATTCTTTATGTCCCTTGTCCAATCTCTCCCCTTCCCCCATTCCCTCCCCCTCCACCCTCTAATTGCCTAGATTTCTTCTCTCCTTCTGAAAGAGTAATGGTTACTCTGTTAATTTGCTGCCTAGATGATCTGTCCAGTGCTGGGAGATGTGATCAGGTCCCCCAATATTATCATAGAGCAGATGCTGCTTCTGTCACTCTGACATGGGCTTTGTGGAGAGAGACATCCTCTTCTTTTCTTTGTCTCTGCTGGTGATTCTCCTTGTGTGAACGCACTGCAGTGGCTGGAGGGCCACCTGCATGGTGGCTGTGGCGTCTAGCAGCTTTTGCGTCTGCCTCCCACTTTCCAGTATCCCAGAACCCCCAGGAATTCACCCATGACTCCTTCCAATGCTCCTTTATCCAGGTGTTTTCAATACCAAGTTTAGTCCAAGAACCACGACCAGAAATCCATTTCCTTCCAGGTAAATTGTGTTATCTTTATATGCGAAGGAAAAGCATAAACATATTATTACACGTATTTCTCAAAGTCCGTTATGTGTATGTTTTTCCTCCTGAGCAAAATAATGAGCTTCTGGCGGGTAAGAGCCTCGTTTTTTTCTTCTTTTGAATCCTTCTTACAGAACAGGAATACCAAGTGTTATATTTCCTTGTGAATAGAGTGAAATGTTTAATAAGTTCTCTGTAGATGAAAAAATAAAAGGAAGTGGATGTGAGTGATCGAACAAATGAGAAAAATCAACGAACAAATGCATCCTTAGTAATGACCTAAAGCCCTTTCTCTATCTGCTCTATATTGTAGAACAAGAAGCAAGCACAGGCATTAGCATTCGAGGAGTCACAGATGGAATTTAGGTCCAGTAAACAGTGTCACCTGAGACAACTCCAGCAACTGAAGAAAAAATTGCTGGCCCTTCAGCAAGAACTGGAGTATCGCACAGAGGAGCTGCAGACATCTTACTGTTCTCTCCTGCAGTATCAGTCCATCCTAGAGAAGCAGACTTCCGACCTCGTTCTTCTGCACCATCACTGCAAAATGAAAGAAGATGAGGTACAATAGATTAACTGTGGAAATGTCCCATATGCCCATGTACCTACAGAAATCAGGCCAAGCCTACTAGAAAGCAAACATTGGACTTAAGGAGGAGAACTTTGCAACATCTTGAGCAGGTTTTATAAACTTTCCCTCTTCAGTTCTTCATCTTTTTGCAGCTGAACTGCAACTAGCTGAAACTTTTTAATTCTTGATCTTTTTGCAGCCAGCCAAAACTGAACAGAATAGCATAATTGGGTGAGAGCCCCGGTGTTAACACACGTGGGGTATGTGGTGTGTGTGCATGCACGTGTGTATGTGTATGTGTAAGTCCATCTTCTCCATTCTATTACCATTGCAATTTAAATGCAAAAATCTCTAGTTTCTGAGGGTTATTAAAGAGGTATAAGATCTATTACATCAACCATTCTTAGAAAAATTAGGTTTTGACAATATGAAAATTCCTGGCACCTGCATACTTGATAAGATAACCAGACACTGAGTCTGAGTCGATCATCGAGATGCCAGATCATTTTTTAGACTGGATTTTTGGATCATACAGACTTCGCTTAAATATATTCAGGGCATTCATTTCTATTCATGTTCCAGGACAGTATTTTTAAAACCAAAGAGTATCATCCCTGTAGAATCCCACATAAATTCCAAAGACCCATGCTACAGAACCAAAACCAGTTAAGCAGTGGTAGCACTAGCAGCTACAAAACCGTGTGTTCTAAGTAATGAGATAAGCAGACTCTTACATCCTGAGCTTCCACTGGTATTGTCTTCCTTCAGATTTAAAGATAAAATTCCAAGGAGTGTTTTGGATGGTGCTGTTGCTTAAGGATTAACTCCAAGGACATTATGAGGGGCCTGCCTTCAAGAACATAGAATTCTTGAAAAGGGAATATTATGGCCTAGTGAGAATTTGCTGAAATGGATTGAGAGGGGAAGGGGTGTCCTACAAAATATAATCTGAGACAAAGCCTGCAAGCATAAACCATGGTTTTATGAAGTTAATAGAGCTGTGTTAAAATGGGTTCACTATGATTTAAACAAAAGAGTCCAGCCTGGATAAAGCAATCCTGAATTAGCTGGGATTCTATTTAGCTGCATGTAACAGAAAATAAGTAAGATTTTTTTATGTCATATAAAAAAAGGTTGGAGACAGGTGGTATAATTGTTGTGACAACTGCATATGTCATCAGGAACCTAGGGTCCCATCCTTTGGCTCCACCATCACCAGCTAACTTCCATTCTCTAGGTCACCTAAGGTGACTGCTGCTGCTCCAACCATCACTTCCTTGTCCCAAATATCCAAATGAAGTGGACAGTAGGGTGGGGGTTGGGGGTGGGAGGAGGTGCCCTCCTTTCTTTTAAGAACACTTTCCAGAAGCCCCACACAACACTGTCACTTATATATCACTGGCCATAGTTAGTCACATGGCTACGGCTAGCTCCTAGGAAGCCTAGGAAATGTGCTGCTTCAGGAGATGTATTGCTGCCCCCAGTGAGCTCAAGGTTC
Source organism: Galeopterus variegatus (assembly GCF_000696425.1). Classification (NCBI taxonomy): domain Eukaryota; kingdom Metazoa; phylum Chordata; class Mammalia; order Dermoptera; family Cynocephalidae; genus Galeopterus; species Galeopterus variegatus. The sequence goes on from NW_007730724.1 coordinate 68,513, forward strand.
TATTACTAGGGAGGAAGGGGAGAATGCATATGGGATTAGGCAAGCAGCAGTCACTGTCACAGATCCCAAACTGTGAAAGCATTGGAAATATTATTTTAGGCATTCTGCCAAGTTCCCCCAATGCTCTGTTACGCAGAAGCATCAAACTTCTGTCCAAGGTTGGGCTGTCCCAATGGCACATCCTAAGATGAGGATAGGAATACAAGTAATTAATTCAAGAGGTAATTCTAGTAAACACATGGGGCGGTGAATCAAAGAAGGGCAGGAAGCTCATAAAGGAAATTATTGAGCAGATTACTGGCTGTGGGCAAGTGGAGTTTGACCCTTCCAGGGAACACTGGTAGACATGTAGACCACGCCTCAGAGTGAACCCACCGACCCTCAGTCATTGGCTGAGAGCTGCTCCTGGGGATATTGTCTCCCCAGCATGTAACTACCCTATCTTGCCTCTCTGGTTGAGTGGGCTCCTGGGGCCAGAGAAGCCCTTGGGCAGAGAGGTTGAAGATGCTTGCAGCTGGAATGGGTTTAACATACAAAGAAATAGTGAGTGCCAGGGGGACATGAGCGGGCCACTGATGGCTTCTCTTATAAACATTTGAATACAAATACTCCTCTCCTCTTCTCCTTACCTAATAAACATCTTAAACTAAATGATCCTTTCCTAGGAAGAAAAGGCAGACAAATGGCTGGCAGCAAGTATAATTAGCTTAAACTAATGGAACATGTTCTTTCAGAATTCTACACTGCACTACTCAATATAGTATGAAGCCTTCCTTATTACTCTTCTGCTTTTAACTCCTTCAACACATATCATTCAAGCCATACAGTTCAGCACACTCAACTACAGTCAGCTGTTTGCTAGTTTTAAGTCTTATCCCCCCAAGATTGTAAGAGTTTTAAACCCTCTGAAGGGTGAGACTATGTCTTATATGGATATATCCTCTCTGCACCCAACACAATGCTCATGAGCATTCAATGAATATCAGCTGATTGACTAATTAACTGATTAGGAAGAAAAGGAATCTAAGTAAGGATCCTGCAAATCCCAGAGGAACTTCGGGTCACGTTCCCCACCATCTCTTGGGAACTTCACTGATCTGGACCTGTGCCTTCAACTGGCTCTACATTTTCTAAATTAGACCTCTAGAGAATGCGCAGGAAAGAAAGGATACTGGCATTGCAAGCTCTTTTAAAAAATGGAACTATACAATCTATTATTAATCAACTAACAAGTATTTATTGAGTTCCTACCACATGCAGGGCAGAATGGGAAATAGATTGGTCCCTGCCTTTAAGGAGCTTACCTCTAAATAGGACAACCTTTATTTAATTTGCAATAATTAATATCCTGATATCACATATTGTAGTTTTTAGATCTGTGCTGAATTTATTCTGTTCACCTGGGTGTCCAGTCGAGATATAAGACTGCTGTGCATGGGGTCTTATAACTATATCCTTTCCTCATTAGATGCTTCCATGGGTTCAGTGTGGTTTTATTCCTATACTAACAGGTGATTCTCTATGAGGAGGAAATGGGAAATCATAATGACAACACAGGGGAGAAGCTCCTTTTGGCACAGGAGCAGCTCGCCTTGGCCGGGGACAAGATCGTCTCCCTAGAAAGGAGCTTAAACCTCTACAGGGATAAATACCAGACTTCCCTGAGCAACATTGAGTTACTGGAGTGCCAAGTGAAGATGTTGGAGGGGGAACTCAGCGGGATCATCACTCAGGTAGGACTTAGGCCGGACCACTCAGTCCAGGACTCCAGCAAGTGTGCATGTTCCCAGGTGGTCCCCTCTAACAGTCTCACCCTCCTCCGTGGGAAACCCAAGCCTTAAACCAGATATCAGTTCCCTCCTTTGAATTCTGCAGCCATCAGCTTTTGAACTCCCAGCTTTCACTTCTCCTTGTCACAAGTGATATGATGACAGAGGCTCTCTAGACAGAAGTATGGAGATTAAATGCAAAAGTCACCTTCAGCCTCTGCTACCCTATTTTCCTCCCCTTGGGTAATCACTAGAATAATGTATCAGGAATCTGCCTGGGCCTTTTGCTATATAGTTACATATATAAATGGCTAGGTTGTTGTTTTGTGGTTCTTTTACATAAATGGATTATATTATAAATGTGGTTCTATAACTTGCTTTTAAAATGCATATCTTAACAATCTCTTTTAGTTGCTGCCTTGTATTCTACAGTACGGACGTACCGTCTATTGACGTGTTTGCTGTAGTGAACATCCTTATTTCTGTAGGGTAGTTCCTGAAGTGGGATTGCTGGGTCAAAGGATATGCTTATTTTTAATGTTTAAGGATACCTCTAAATTGTATACCAAAAAGGTACTACCAGTTTACACTTTTAGCAACAATAATTAAGGCAGTTCATTTCCCCACACCTCCCCCACCCACCCTGTATGTTTTCAGTCTTTTTAAGTTGTGCTGAACTGAGGGGTAAAAAAAAAGCTTTTCTCATTACAATTTTCATTTCCTTTAGTTCTAATAGTTGCAGATTGAGTTCTTAAGAAGCAGACTCTGAGACAGATTAGTGCACAGGACATTTTTAGGAAGAGCTCTTGGTGTAAAGACTGGTGAAAAGAAGAGAGAGGGGGCAGGTTGGGCAGAGGGAGAAGCTGAGCTGGGATGCAGTCTCAACAGAGGTCTCAGCCCACCCCAGGGGGAGCTGTGGGGCTGGAGAACCCACAGAGCTGTCCTGAATTGAGGGGAAGGGAGCTGGCCTTGATACCCCCATGTTGATCAGTGACCAGATGTGGGCCACCCCTAGGGAGAGTGTGACCTTGGGCAAAGCTGTGGTCTTCAGCCCAAGCAATCCCCCAAAAGGGCTGCTAGCTGAGAGCCATCTCAGAGCAGCACTTCCAGCAGCCGGGGCAGTTCGAGTTCTCCATTGCCAGAGGGGATCTGGGAGGCCCAGCACAGTCTTCACCGTTCTAATGAAGTACTGACCACTGGTCATGTGGATTTGTTTGATGAATTACTTGTTTTAATCCCTAACCCATCTTTTACTGGGTTGTTAGTCTTTTTTGTATTAATTTATAGGAACTTCTGATTACATTACAGGCAATAATGCTTCATTACTTATGTTGCAAATATTTTCTCCCAGTCTGAAACTTTTCATTTTACATTATTAATAGCATTTTTCACCATCCGAAAGTTTTTAATTTTTATGGAGTTGCTTCTGTCAGACCTTCTTTATAGATTCTAGGTTTTATGCCTTTCTAAGGAAGATCTTCTCTACTCATAAGATTATAAAAGTTTATCTTATATTTTCTTATGGCACTTTCATAATCTTGTATTTTTCTGTTTTTATGTTTAGTCCATATGGAATATATACACATATATATCAGATATATAGATATATATTTATAATAAGATAAGGCTCTTATTTTATGTTTGTCTAAATGGATCTCCAGTGATCCCAAAACATTTATTGAATGTCCCAAACTTTCCCCGCTGATTCAAGTACCAACTTATGTACTGATTCCTCTGGACACGTGGCTCTTTCTGGACTCTCTCTTCTTTTGATCTTCTGGCCAGTTCCTGCACCAGTGACAGAGTCTTCTAGTGACTTTAACTCATATCATGTTTTGATAGCTCCTTTTAGGGCAGTACCTCTTTCACTCTTCTATACTTTCATATCTTTCGTGGCCATTTTGGTACATCTCTTCTTGATGAAATTTAGACTTAACTTTGACTGACATATATAATTATATATTAATTTATATATACTAATTTGGGGGAACTTAGCATGCCCTATGGAACATGACATACTTCTACTTTTATTCAAATTATGTGTTTTTCAGTAATATTTTACAATTTTCTATATAGATCTCACATATTTCTTGCCAAGTTTTTTCCTAGATGTATTATAGTTGTTATTGGTTTTGTGAATGGGTTCTTTTATCTATTTAATTGTATTAATTATTACTGATGCCTAGGCAAACTTATCTCTTACCCCACCACCTTATTGAGGTCTCTTATCAGATTTTCAGTTAAACATGTTGGATTTTTCTAAATTGCTTTTCCTTTTAAAATGTACACAATGTATTTTCCATCTTATCACATTGGCCAGAACCTCCAGAACAATGGAGAATCATAGCATCCTTGCCTTGATCCTCACTTTAAAGGAAATGTTTTTAGTATTTCATAATTAAATATAATGTTTTTAGTATTTCACCATTAAGTACAAGCCTGTTCTTTGCTTCCTGTTAATATCCTTTATCAGGTTGAAGATACGACTGTCTCTATCTAGCTTAGTAAGAATTTCTATCAGAAATGAATGTTGAATTTTATCAGATGTTTTCATTAGCATCAATCCTTTAAGGAAGTGATTACATTAATAGATTTTCACATATAGAACAATCCTTATGTTCCTGGAATAAACCCTACTTGATCATGATATATTATTATTTTGATAAACTGATGTATTAAATTTATTAAAATTTTCTTTTTTGCATCTATTTTCAGAAATGAGATTAGTTTTAGTTTGATGGCTTTAATTTTTGTGTTCTCATCTCATATTGGTGTCTGGATTATGCTTATCCTAATACAATGAGTTGGAAAGCTTTTCACCTTTTTTTTAATCTCTGGAACTATTTATATAACATAGAAAATGTCTATTTCTTTAAGATTATAAATAAACCCAACTTTTACTCATTACTGTGCTCAGCAGTGTACTTTGGACTTTTTTGCCTTAATAATTTCTTCTTAATTCTTTTAGAAATAATTGTGGGTGGCAAAATTTCTCAATATGTCCATGTCTGAGGAAGGCTTATTTTGCCATCATTCTTGAATGCTAGTTTGGCAGGATAAACAAACTTTCGAAACATCTTCCCTTGTTAGATGTTAATCTGCTTCTCATTTTTTTTCTAGGTCACCTATTTTTATCTCTTGTGAACTCCGGAGGTTTTTAGGCTCAGAGTGTTTTTAGTTTATTTTTTATTAGGATTCTCAACATGTAACTGACACTTTTAATCTGAAGATCTACATTTTTCTTTACTTCAGAGAATTTTTATCCTATTACTTTTAAATGAATTTACATGTTTTACCCCATAGTATTAAGAAGATATTGGAATCTGTTGATATCTGCTTCCTTTTTCTTAACTTTTCTATTATGTTTTTCATTCCTTTGTCCTCTCATACAACAAATTATTTATGGGAACATTATTTTTGGTCAATTTTAGATTTCTGACTGACCTTCCTGCAGCTTGCTCATAGGCTGTTTTCATGCTCAGTGAAAATGAACTATTTCTAAATTTGCCTGAAAAAGCCCAGTTAGGGAGACAAGTGTAATGGGGAAAGGATCTGCCACCCAAACTAGAACGCTTTGCTTGTAGTTTACAGTGTGGATCACTTCACTCCATCACTAGCAGAGACCAATGAAAGGGCAGTAACTCTCAAACGTCATGTCAGATGATCGAGGGAAAGACATGTAAAAGCAAAAAACAAAGAATATGGTTCTAGGAAAATAGTCACTCGTGTGGATGAGAGTGTCAAGTGATACAATCTCTTTGAAGGACAATTGTATAATATCTACACAAGTTTTAAAATGACCCAGGAGCCTACTTCTATTATTCAATCCACACATATGCTAGAACAGGTACTCCAAGATTTGTGTGCAAAAGAATTCATTACAGCTTTGTTTCAGAAAATAACCTGGAAACAACCTATATTCTCATCAGTAGGGTACTGAATAAACATATTTCAAAGCAATTTAAAAGAACATGATAGAAGCAGATGTACTAACACACATAAATCTCTAAGACATCTTGTTGAGTGGGAAAAAATTCATTTTTATATTCTAAAAAGCCAATATAATCTGTATTCTACAGATTCATTTATATTACGTAAATACATAGATAAAGTTCTAGAAGAACTTTTTCTCTGAAGAGCAGAGAGGATGGGGAATTAGAGGTAGTGATAAAAGAAAAATTTGGACGTGCCTGTAATGTTACAATGCCTTAGAAAGATAATATAAGCATGATTACTTGTGTAATTTGAAATTAATTTTAAAAGAAGATAAGATAGATCTATAAGTAACAATATGGAAAATATGCTAAGTAAATTGTCAAGTGAAAGCACAATCTTTAGAATGGTATGTAGAAGACTCTCATTTGTGAAAAGAAAATGTGGGGGGTCATATACATATACATATATGCATACACAAATATGCATAAAATAATCCCTGGAAGGATACCCAAAAAGCTAGTAACATGGACTGTCACAGAGGAAGGGACCTGAGTCACAGAGGGTTAGGATAGAGGAAGACTTACTTTTCAGTGTCAACTGTTTGGACTTTTTACCATGTGTGTGCACAAATTAATATGTTTTATGTTGTTAAGGAAAACATGATTTCCATACATGAACATATACTCTTACAATATAGGTCTAGAGATTTTCCATGCTCATGGAAGTCTAGAGTTAACTCACAAATTATAAACAAAACCAACCCATTATTTTTAAATATCCCAGGAGCCCGAGAACAAGGGTGATCATTCGAAGGTGAGAATATACACTTCTTCCTGCATGATTCAAGAGCATCAGGAAACTCTGAAACGTCTGTCTGAAGTCTGGCAAAAGGTTTCGGAACAGGATGATCTAATCCAGGAACTTCGAAATAAGCTGGCCTGCAGTAACGCTCTGGTAAGTGCCTTCTTCTAGAACACTTTTCTGAGACACTCACAATAGAACCATGAGGAAAGAAAAGAGGGGGAAAATCACCTAAATTATCTCTTTCACCAGGCCTCCTCAAATGTCTTGTGTATACTTGTCTCCACCTTTCACTCCCCATGGTATGCATCTTCCCCACCTATATTAAGTTGGAGATTCTAAAGAGATTTAAAATATCTCACACAGCAACCTAAGTGCCCATCAGTAGGGAAATGGTCAAAGAAATTAAGAGAAATGGTTAAAGAGACATCCATATAATGGTATAACATGCAGCCAGTGAAAAGGATTAGGCGGGTCTGTAACAGCTGCATGAAGGACGTCTGTGATATACTGTTGAGAATAAGGTGCAGAATCCTACGTGTAGTTCAGTCCCACTTTTGTTTTTTAAAACCTCTGATCATGTTATAGGGGTATATACTGTAAATTTTCAGTAGTATTCTCCCTGCCTTACAGGAAGTGAGAGAGGGGAGCATAAGTAAACAGGAGACTTTCACTTATTTCCAATGCTTGGGTTTTGTTTGAATTATTTTCAACAAATTCAAGAAACATAAAATTGAAACAAAACTTTCATGTTTTTAAATTTTCAACAAAAAGTACACACACACTCACCCCATCCGTAAGAAATTTTCTTCTTTAATTCTCAAACTATGAATCCTGTCCTCTGATAGATTAGGTACATCTCTCCATGATAGCCTCTGAAGACCTTTCTTCTGCCTCATTAAGTGGACCCCACAGAGGTTTGGGAGAGTCCAAGATGAGGCCACTGACAGACAAATCACTCTCGATGCCTTAGAGGACCTTGACATAAGACTGAGAGCACGATTCCTTCTCCCTAGCACCCCACGGGAAGTGTGCGATGAGTCACATACGCTGCAACAGACTTGCACTGCACAAAGGAACGCGGCAATCACAGCAGTCGTAGTCAATACGGTATCCTGATCGTTCCGCATAACTGACTTGCGCTCGTTTGCAGGTTCTGGAGCGTGAAGAGGCTTTGATAAAATTACAAGCAGACTTTGCTTCCTATACCGCTACCCACAGACACCCTCCCAGCTCCTCAGAAGATTGTGAAGACATCAAAAAGGTGGGAGAACTGTTGCATTCTAGTGTGTGCCTGGTGGGATTGAGCTGAGCTGGGTTGGATTCTGACTTTTCCTGATCATTTTATATTTTTAAAGTGCAGTTTATATATTATTTTATTTCGTATTTGTGTGACCTTGGTTGGCTCTGAGTATAACGTACACATTACACACAGGATACAGTGTATAGTGTATGCCAAGCCCCAAAGAGTGGGGCAGTTTTACGTTGTGGAATCACACCCACCTTTAACCCACTTTGAACAGAACGCCCAACAAGACGGCTCTCCTGCTGGCTTGCGAGGTCCAAAGGGCCCATCCAGACTGCTAGTGTCTCGCTGGAGTTGAAAAGTAACAAATCTAGGAAAGAGTATTAATCCAAATTCATCCTCCCGTCCCCCTTTTCTTTCTTTCTTTCTTTCTTTCTTTTTTTTTTTTTTTTGAGAACTCTGTATTTGCAAAATTCAAAGCAGTATCAAAGTTGATTCTAATAATGAATAAGCAGTTAAACCATGTAAACTAATAGCAAGATTTGATAAACCATTAGTCAAAACTCGGTCAAGTCCCCTCCTCGGTAAGGTCCTGGCCTAGGTCAGTCATGCCTGAACTTGAGGCCCACTGCCCATGTGCCCATGTGCCCAGCTATGGGCAGGTGGTGGCGTGCCTGCATGCCCAAGACTAGATGCCGACACAGGGGTGGCAGCAACAGCACAGGTAAGCACTCTGGGCTCCTCCAGTGGAAGAGGCGGAGACTATTCTCTTTCCAGGACTTTCCAACCCCAGAATATTGGGTGAATGAGGGATCAATAGTAAACTTTGTAATTCCCCCTTGGACATCTGTCAATATATAAAGGTCAGTTCTGTGTTGTTCACATCCTGACCTACAGCAAAATCTGATAACAGTCCATTTTTCAAAATGGTACAGACTTCCCCAAGAAATGGAATACGCCTTCCCCTACCATTTTATATTTCCTATCCAAAGGCTTCAGGCCCCCTGGATGTTCTGTTAGGAATGAAACAATCCCCTGCACAGTTTCCTCCAGCGGTCCTCTCCTCCCCCAGTTGGCCCAGCACAGGGTGAGCCGGCAAGTCCCCGCAGGGCCCACACCTGGGTCATATGGCGAGTGCCTGTGTTTCTCCAGCAGCCACCTCCTGTCTTCAGGCTGCAGTCCTCCCTCCTGTCCACTCTGAAGTCACAAACAACTCTCCCCAGCATCCCCTGATGCCAGGCGACTAATTGCTCCTCAGTATCGTGTTGCTGCCTTCTCGTGGCTAGGAAGCTATTCCCCTCTCCTTCAAGACAGAAGCCAAAGTTCTCGCAGAAGGACTACAAGCCCTGCATGCTGCGACCACCCACCAACTCCCTCACCTCATCCCCTGCTCTCCCCATCACTCCGTTCTCACCGCGCCGGCCTCCTGGGGTTCTCCCCGGGGCCTTGCCATCAGCTCGTCCCTCTGCCTGCAAAGCTCTTCCCTCAGATACCTATGACACGGCTCGCTCTCTCACCTCCAGCAAGTCCCAGCTTGGAGGCCACCTTCTCTGTGAGGCCAGTCCCCCCTCCTATTTAAAATTGCAAAACACACACCCTGTGCACCTCCACTCCCCTTTTGCTCTTCTGTCTCTCCCACAGCACTTATCAGCTTTTAACATTTTCTGTAAGTCACTACTTACTACCACCTTTGTTTCACTCCACCGGAAGGTCGGCTCCACGGGGGCAAGGATCTGTGTCTGGATTCTTTGCTCCACTGTCCCCAGCACCTAGGACAGTGCCTGGCACACAGTAAGTGCTCAATAGATGTCTATTGCCAGGAGGAAGAATGGATTCTTTTGTGCACATTCTGTGCAGAAGTCTGCCAGATCCTTTTATTTATTATTCTCTCCTTTTAAAAATTTTTTAAAATCTAGGTATAATTGACAAACCATAAAATTCACCATTGGTGTCTTAGTATATTCACGAAGTGGGCAACTGCCACCACTATCTAATTCCAGAACAGTTTCATCGGCCCAAAAGAAACCCTCTACCCATTAGCATTCACTCCCCTTCACCCTCCCCAGCCTCCACGACCACCACTACTTTGTCTCCCCGATGGTCCTACCCTGGACATGTGGCACTTTAGAAAGCACCTTCCCGTGTCCTCATCCTGCCCCGCTCTTCCCCGGCTGGCCAGGTGCTGAAGCACTTACAGGAGCAGAAGGACAGCCAGTGCCTGCACGTGGAGGAGTACCAGAACCTTGTGAAGGACCTGCGCATGGAACTGGAAGCCGTGTCGGAGCAGAAGAAAAACATCATGAAGGGTATACGGGGGGCTGGTGGCCGTGGGGGGTGCGGGAGCCAGAGGAAGCCCAGGTCCTCCTCAGAGCACGCGGCACTGTCTCCCCCATGCTAGACATGATGAAGCTGGAGCTGGATCTGCACGGGCTGCGGGAGGAGACGTCTGCCCACGCGGAGAGGAAGGAGAAGGAGGCCGTCCTCCTGCAGTGCCAACTGCAGGAGCTGCAGCTGCAGCTCACGGAGACCCAAAAACTCTCTTTGGAGAAAGACAAGGTAGGGCGAGGGACTCTGCTGGAGCCGCCAACAGGGCAGGGGTGAGGCCGTGCCTTGGTACAATGTGGTCCTGCTTTTCCCACCCACTGAGATGGCTCTGGGAGCCTCAACACACGCACCATGACACTGGAGGATCTTCAGGCCCAGACACAATTCCGAGCGCATCTTTGGTATCTCTTACAACTCATAATAAATGTATGACTATGCAAGGACCAGAACAGATGACTCTGAGGTTCTTCCCTAGCCCTGCAAGGTAGCAAGAGGATTTGGGACACACTTACCCACATTGTTTCCCTTGTGTTTTTTATGCCTGATAGTGAAAGGAAATGCTACAAAATTATATGTGGCCTTATTAAGAATTTTGAGTGAATTTCACTTTTTAAAATTACAAATATCTAATGAATAAACAAACGAGGCAGTTTGAAATATTAAGGGAGCTATGTCCCAGACGATCTGTAGTTGCCGAAATAAATCAAGTTCCTGAAAAAGCCTAGAAATGGAACCAGGGACAGAAAGGTTGTGAAACCAGTGCAAGATTTTATAGTCAGTCCTATTTCAACTCTGAACTTTTATCAGAGCTATTGACAATAATCTGACAGATTGACTGGCTGGTCATTAAAACCTCCTGTTTCAAAGTACGGGGGAAATCCACCAGTCAACATGGAGGCATCTGCAGTGGAGACAAGAAGCAAGGAGTCTGGACAAATGGCTTCCAGTCGTTCATATGTGCATTCAACAGAAATTTCTGAGCACTTACAATACACTGAGCACTTTCTAGGCGTTAAGAATATAACAAAACATGCAACATCCCTACTTGCATGGAGCTTACATTCTGGCTTGGAGAGACAGAAAATACACAAATAATAAAATTAACATAATTACTGACACGGTCACATCAGATACTGTGAAATTCCTAAAACAGTTTGGTGGCTGTTTTACACAGGCTGGTCAGGGGAGGCCTCCTTGATAAGGTGACATTTGGGCAGAGATTTGAGTGAAGTGAGGGAGCCACCCAGACAAAGGTCTTAAGGAAGAATGTTCCAGGAAGAAGGCACAGCAAGTGCAAAAGCCCCGAGGTAGGTAGGACTCTGCCTGGAGTGTCCCCCGAGATCTGCTGCAGCAGAGAGGGGCGGGGGGTGCAGGCTGAGGTCAGACAGGTAGCCTTGGACCAGATCGTGAGCATCCCAGGAGGTCCTTGTAAGGATTTTAGATGGAAGCCAGGGAAGGGTTTTGAGCAGAGGCTAAGATCCAGCTGGCACTTTTAAAGGCCGCCTCTGGCCACCACATTGAGACTAGCCTGAAGGGAACAGAGGCGGAGGCTGGGAGCGCAGGTAGGAGAGCCTGTAGCATCCAGGCAGGACGTGGCTTGGCTGAGGGCTGGGGACCGTGTCCAACTGCCTGCCCCTGCCGTCGCCTGGCCTTTCTCAGCCCTGCCCCTCCACTCTTCTCAGTTACTCCAAGAGAAAGACGAGTTGCTGCACGAGCTGGAGAAGAAGCTGACGCAGATTCAGAACTCCCTCGTGAAGAAAGAGGTGGAGCTGGAGAAGCAGCAGTGCGTGACCTCGGAGCTCGAGCGGACCGTCCGGGAGGCCGAGCAGGACAAGTGCAAGGCCGAGTGCGGGGCCCTGCGCGCCGAGCTCCAGAAGCTGAAGGACAGTCTGGAAGAGGCCAGGCAGCAGCAGAGGCAGGCTGGTGAGGCCCCGGCGGGCGCGGTCCCAGCACACCTGTAACCCCTGGGCTACAGCAGCCCCTTCTGTCCCAGAGCGGCCACCTCCACCTGTCCCCCAGCCTCTCACTCCAAACCTGCTCCTGGTCTCCTCCAGCGTCTTGAACACCTTCCCTCCCCCCGAGCTCGCCTCCTCTGGGAAGCCTGCCCCGCACAGCAGGTGCCAGCCTGGGGAGGGGACTGCTGGACCCGCACCCGCCGTTCTCCCCGCAGTGGCAGATGAAGACCCCGATCCCTCCTGGCCACAGGGGGGCAGGGCTCCGCCTTCGCGTCTCTGCCCCCCCCCCCCCCCCCCCCCCCCCCCCCCCCCCCCCCCCCCCCCCCCC